>NC_056751.1:710432216-710474716 GCF_019279795.1 Protopterus annectens | reverse complement strand
CCTGGACCCCTCACACCACCTTGCTACTTACATCAAATACTATTTGACTACCTTTTTCTTCACAAATCTGGTCACTCCACAAATATCAGCACTAGATATGTAAATTTATACCAAATGATGAAGAAGACTCGCTGAAGGGATAGGTTACTGACCCAATGTATTCCCCGCCCACGAAATAAGTTACCACTAGAGATCAAGCAAAGTCTGCTTTTAAGACTAGGATTGAGGAGTTGATGAAGAGACACAAATTTACACCAGGGTTATTATATATGGCCCTGCTTACTTCAATCACAAATTTACACCAGGGTTATTATATATGGCCCTACTTACTTCAGACACAAATTTACACCAGGGTTATTATATATGGCCCTGCATACTTCAGACCCAAATTTACACCAGGGTTATTATATATGGCCCCGCTTACTTCAAACACAAATTTACACTAGGTTTATTATATATGGCCCCACTTACTTCAAACACAAATTTACACTAGGTTTATTATATATGGCCCTGCTTACTTCAGACACAAATTTACACCAGGGTTATTATATATGGCCCTGCTTACTTCATACACAAATTTACACCAGGGTTATTATATATGGCCCCTGCTTACTTCAGACACAAATTTACACCAGGGTTATTATATATGGCCCTGCTTGACTTTGGAAGTAAGCACCATAGGTAGCAAGAACTTTTAAATGTGTCTTCTTAAAGGTGTATATGGCTAGGTTTCTTATGGTCTCTTTGATTGCTTGCCTAGTACTTTTCTTGTGTTCCATTCCTGAAGACCTCTGGCATTCTAGAACAGACAGAAAATTCAGAGCCAGGCATCATAGATATCACCCATAAGGGTTACAGAATTTTTTTCTGCAGTATCCTAACATGCCCTTGTCCAAAATTGTGGTATAGTCCCTGCTATGCTGTATCAAGTGGTGTACGCAATTCTACACATCCTCAGCTCTATCCAGAGTGCATGACCACTCTATGGTAAGCTTGTGCTCCGAAACCCCTTGATGAAGATGGTGCTACTCTAATCCTTAACACAGGTGAAGCTTTTGCTATGAACTTTGCCTTCTCTCCACAATAGAAGCTTCAATACCTGGGTTGTTTACCAAACTCAGGTTACCCGGGTATCCATCAGAGACAGATCATAAACTCCACAGAACAGGCCTCAAGGGGATATTTCTCACCTGTAAACATAACTAAAATGCTACACTCAGTGGAACAGGATGACCATTTATGTGCGGATATCTTTGATGACTGCATATATGCCTTTACACAATAGCAGTATGTTCCCTATGGAGCCCTCAGGCATAAAAAAGTACGGCTCTTTCAGGATACGAATAGATAATTCTAAAACAAAAACATTAACAGCAGTTTCACTTTATCACACAGCACTCATCCTCATTAAATGTTTGGACACCTGTCGGGTGCAGCATGTCAGGGAAATATTGCAAATTAGTCATCTGGCATGAAATTTAGAAACAACAGCAGGTGCTAAGACACAAAGACAAGCAGGTGAACCTGTTCAGAAAAGCAGGTTCTAGTAAAACAACATTATACTAAAAATTCTTCATTGCCATCTTTCAACATGTCAGAACCTCTACAGGCTAATTAAGGTTACTAATCCAAATTGGAATACGGGTTGAAATCATTGTCCTACACAGATGCCAACATATACATGCACTGGATAGCATTGTATTACACACAAAAAGTAAGGAACATAAAAAACATGCTTTCACAAGTATTTCATAGCACTGTATTTACATAGTTTCTGCATGGTCCTAAAATATTGTGCTTAGTAACAACAAAATATATTTAGACTTCCACCTTTGGCTACACATACATCCAGTTAAACAAATATAGGTTTTCATCTTGCTAGGAGTTAGACGATCCTCTGCGGTTCATTCTTGATTTTTTTATTAGACATCGCCTGTTTGGAAGTCCAGTCTGTGCAAAGAAGCAATGTGCAATCTCTTCTCAAAAATCTACCTGAAGGGTTAAAAACTTGACAGTTGTAGAGCTTTAAACATTTTAATCTACAGGCTAGATGAATTGCAGGCTATCTGTACTGTGATCACTATAATGCAAAAAAAGGAAATATAAAGGGTCTCACAACAATGGAAAAAAGACTAAATGCATTGGTGAAAAATGAGGGGGTGACAGCACAGAACAGAGAAATCTCTTGTTTATCCTCTGAGACTGGTATGATGGGAGAGAGAGGCGGCACAGTCATATGCATGTACTGTGATGTATTTCATGCTGGTAAATTGTGCTGAAGTCTGAAATCATCACTTTATCAACAGCAGCACCTACACTAATGAAACGATAAATACAGGCTTCTCTGAACAACTCATATATTTAGATATAACAAAACAGAAGAGAAAATGAGGACTGCACCATTAAAAACTAGCACTGTTTGTGGTAGGAACAATGCAAATCGCCACTACAACTGCTGCAGGTGACTCACATCTACTACAGGTGAAAAGGTCATTGATTTTCTACAGTAAGTACCCTCTGTTTACTTACAGGCTAGCTGCAGCACTCATGCTCATGTGTGTGTGTGTGTGTGTGTGTGTGTGTGTGTGTGTGTGTGTGTGTGTGTGTGTGTGTGTGTGTGTGTGTGTGTGCATGAAGATGTGTTTCACTGTTTGTCTGTGTGTGGGTAGGGGCTTACAGCTTGGGGAAGATACAACAAGTCAAAGGAAGGCTTTCTCAGGAGTCTCAGGCTTTTACTGATGGTGAAAGGTGATTAATAGAATCTGTGATGGATGCTCTAGATTCCCAGCAGGATGTCATAGTGTGCGGAGGTGCACACACATACACACAAATACACAGTTTGTGAAGTATTTAGATATTATATGAGGGAAAACCCCTTTATCTTTTCAGTGGTTTGAGTAAACATGGGTCAGATAAAGAAGGGTACAGAGTTAAATAATTACTGCATACACATCTTCACTCTCTGATGTAGCCTGCATTACTGAAATACGAGGAACACTTCTGTTTAGGCATCTCCACAGCATAATGCCTAAGGACTTAGCAACAGCAGAGCCTGACATTCTTGCAATATGCAGGAAAGGCCAAAGGAAACCTAGCATTTCTCTTTTTGTTGGAACAGTACTTCAGTTAGGACAACACCAGCTCATATAGGAAGCATATACATGCCCACAGCTGACAGAAATAATGTTTTTTTATCCTAAAATAATGACATGATCAAGAAGCTTCCTTACAATGTGTTTAGGAAGTAAACAGCCAGAGTTTTCTCCCAATCTGCAGACTTATATATTTATTACATTTGAACTGTAGTTAGCGTAGTTGCATTTCTGTTCCAAGGAAAACAGAGTGATACAGGGCTTCCTTTTGCCCTCCATTGTTTGGATGGTGAAACTCTACAAAATGTTTTTTATCTTTGTGCCTCTCTACCAAAAAAGTCATACACTTTAACTGAAAGGGGAAGACAAAGAACACAGACACCCTCTGTTTTCCCTCCAGTATGGCATGCTGGGCTTGTATTTTCATACCTGAATATTCCCACACAGCTCAGCTGTGTACAGAACTAGGGATTGTTGGTTAATATTGGTACCTGCCAAATACTGATCTTTTACAAAACATATTAATATATAACAAGTTCAACCCCATCACAAGGCATTAAAATAAGCTATTCTTTTAAAATAAAAACATTCCAGTTGCTTGAAGTCTATTTGATTTGGAAGAAAGTAGGCAAGCAATTGCAAATGGCCTTGGTAATAAACAGCAATCGTTTATCAGACTTTTGATTCATTTTCAGGGCCAGTAAGAGTGCCATTCTGCTTTTCAGAAAGCTTATGTTCCTTTTCAATGTTCTCCCTGGCAATGAGTCCTCCATCCCCTCCTCGACTATTGTCCATCTCTTCAGCCTTCTCATCTAGCTGACTTGGTATGGACCAATACAGGTAGGCATCCAAACGGGCTGCAGCCTCTGCCAGTTCCCGGGCACTGCAGGAAGGTGTGGGCACCTCAAATGTCTGGTGGAAGGCATTGTAGTCCACCTCATAAAAGCCATCTTCCAACATGAGCACTGGCATAAATCGATGTCCCCAGAGCACCTCATCCACCAAGTATGAACTGCGAGCTTGACATGTCATACCTGGAGACAGAAACATAAGAATGTAAGTTACACTTTGTTTATGGTCCTGAAATAACTTTAATTATTATATTCTAGAGTAGATGATAGTCCCCAACTCCTTAAGATCTCATCTTTTCTCATGTGAAGGCTGTCTAACTGAACATTTTTCAAGTGAACTGCATATAGGAATGTCTGTGACAGTAATTTGTTACCACCACCCTTGTTATCAGGAATTATCTTCTGACACAACATACATAATTTCTGTTTTATTTTTGTTTCTGCACTCTTTGCCACTGCTATCAATTGTCAACCATTTTCTGGTCAATCAGCCTGTTTGTTCATAATCCGAGAGGTGAGTGTTGATTAGGAGAAGCTATCATTGAAACAGCCGTTAGGGATATTTCAAGCATTTTAATGCTTTTGTGCCCTAATCCCTGCATGCGCCTGGCAAAGTGCTGGGGAAGGGATGTGCAATCAGCTGACTAAGGAAACATGCCCTCATTTTCACAAGGGGCATACTCCAATCAGCAGCTCTGACACTCCCCCAAAGCATAAGCAGTGGATTCCCCATTCTTGAAAAGGAAAATCTCATTCCCTTATTTGCCCCTGAGGGCAAACCCACCCTGGGGAGGCAAGCAGGCCATGCCCCTTATATCTTCCCCCTCTCTGCCTCTTCTTCCAGTGCAGGGTCCACAAACCAAACCCAAGTCACCTTGGTCAGGGCAATATCCCTTTGCACCGCAGAGTCAGGCATGATAAAAAAATAATGTGTTCCCATTACTAGGCCTTACGATCTGCATCTACTGTTACCAGACTGCTGCACTTCAAGTTACATCTCTATGAATTCTGCTTATAATGCTTAATATAACACCATCTATACTCAGAATGTTGCAAGGAATCAAACCTTATACCAGAGGCATATGAAGCAGTTCATTTACAGCTCAGTACATAAGTCATGTTTGATACTGCCAAACACTCCATACCGCTAAATGCTAAATTAGGATATCCATACCAATAGCTCATATCAGGGGCTCTGAACATGATGAAGGGTTTAATGATAAAGGACCTCACATGGATCCACTATTCAATTATGTTACTTTCTTCAGTTTGGAAGTTCACTCTGGATCGCTCATTCCCCAAATATTGCATGTAAATGTTCTATGTGAGACTTTTATCATGCTTCTAGGTATTACATGCATGTATCCCATTTCATTGTGCCCCAGTGCTCCTTCCTGTGTTACACGTATCCCCCTACACTGCCATATACTCATCATCTTCAGTGGTGTATCTGAGTAAAAATGTAATAAAAGGATAAGGCAAATAACATGGAATATCCCAGTTCTGTCACTAAGGAACATCCCAGTTCTGTCACTAAATTAGGATATATAGAATGTAATGCTTTAGCATTGGTATGGACCAAGAACCTAAATTAGGATATATAAAATGTAATGCTAAATTAGGATATATAGAATATAATGCTAAATTAGGATATATAGAATATAATGCTAAATTGGGATATATAGAATGTAATGCTAAATTAGGATATATAGAATATAATGCTAAATTAGGATATATATAATATATTGCTAAATTAAGATATATAGAATGTAATGCTAAATTAGGATATATAGAATGTAATGCTAAATTAGGATATATAGAATATAATGCTAAATTAGGATATATAGAATGTAATGCTAAATTAGGATATATAGAATGTAATGCTAAATTAGGATATATAGAATGTAATGCTAAATTAGGATATATAGTATATAATGCTAAATTAGGATATATAGAATATAATGCTAAATTAGGATATATAGAATATAATGCTAAATTAGGATATATAGAATGTAATGCTAAATTAGGATATATAGAATGTAATGCTAAATTAGGATATATAGAATGTAATGCTAAATTAGGATATATAGAATGTAATGCTAAATTACGATATATAGTATATAATGCTAAATTAGGATATATAGAATGTAATGCTAAATTAGGATATATAGAATGTAATGCTAAATTAGGATATATATAGAATGTAATGCTAAATTAGGATATATAGAATGTAATGCTAAATTAGGATACATAGAATGTAATGCTAAATTAGGATACATAGAATGTAATGCTAAATTAGGATATATAGAATGTAATGCTAAATTAGGATACATAGAATATAATTCTAAATTAGGATATATAGAATGTAATGCTAAATTAGGATATATAGAGTATAATGCTAAATTAGGATATATAGAATATAATGCTAAATTAGGATATATAGAATGTAATGCTAAATTAGGATATATAGAATGCAATGCTAAATTAGGATATATAGAATGTAATGCTAAATTAGGATATATAGAATGCAATGCTAAATTAGGATACATAGAATATAATTCTAAATTAGGATATATAGAATGTAATGCTAAATTAGGATATATAGAATGTAATGCTAAATTAGGATACATAGAATATAATTCTAAATTAGGATATATAGAATGCAATGCTAAATTAGGATATATAGAATATAATGCTAAATTAGGATATATAGAATATAATGCTAAATTAGGATATATAGAATGTAATGCTAAATTAGGATATATAGAATGCAATGCTAAATTAGGATATATAGAATGTAATGCTAAATTAGGATATATAGAATGCAATGCTAAATTAGGATATATAGAATGTAATGCTAAATTAGGATATATAGAATGTAATGCTAAATTAGGATATATAGAATGCAATGCTAAATTAGGATATATAGAATATAATGCTAAATTAGGATATATAGAATGTAATGCTAAATTAGGATATATAGAATGCAATGCTAAATTAGGATATATAGAATATAATGCTAAATTAGGATATATAGAATATAATGCTAAATTAGGATATATAGAATGTAATGCTAAATTAGGATATATAGAATGCAATGCTAAATTAGGATATATAGAATGTAATGCTAAATTAGGATATATAGAATGTAATGCTAAATTAGGATATATGGAATGTAATGCTGTACATCCCAGGCTTGGTATTATACAAGTTACATCATGTAACATGGCAAACACTTGTTCTTCCTCTTTCTGTCTCTGTCTCTCTTTCTCTCTCTACAGTGGGATATAGTGTGTAATATATTACATCCCATTCCTGTCACTGTAGACAGATACTAAAAGTTGCACAGTGCATCCCATCCTGCACCATATTGAGATATAACAAATGAGGTGACATATCTCAGACCTTTCACCACAGAGGCATGCAGTATTGAAAAAGGTATTTTGTAGTCCTGCATCTGTGGTTAGATACAACACGTAACATGTTACATATGATTTGAACCTCTGTTGCAAGATGCAACACATAACAAATCACATTACATACCATTCCTACCTGTATGCTGAAATGCAGCACCTAACATGTTAAATACCATTATTACCTCTGTGGTGAGACACAACACATAGCACATTATGTACCATTCCTACCTCTGAGGTGTGATATATCATATAGCACATTACATACCATTCCTACCTGTATGCTGAAATGCAGCACCTAACATGTTAAATACCATTATTACCTCTGTGGTGAGACACAACACATAGCACATTACGTACCATTCCTACCTCTGAGGTGTGATATATCATATAGCACATTACATACCATTCCTACCTGTATGCTGAAATGCAGCACCTAACATGTTAAATACCATTATTACCTCTGTGGTGAAATACAACACATAAGACATTGCATACCATTCCTAACTCTGAGGTGAGATACAACACATAACATATTACATACAATTCCTACCTCTGTGGTTGAATACAACACATAAATCATTATATACCATTCCTACATCTGTGGTGAGATACAGCACATAACATGTTACATACCATTCTTACCTGTACGAGATACAGAACCTAACACATTAAATACCACTTGAAACTCTGTGGCAAGAAAACATGCATAACACATTACATACCATTCTTACCTCTGTGCTGAGATATGCCACATAACACATTACATATTATTCCTACCTCTGTGGTTGGATACAACAAATAACATATTACATACCATTCCTATCTCTGTTGTGAGATACAACACATAACACATTACATACCATCCCTACTTCTGTGGTGAGATACAACACATTACATACCATTCCTATCTTTGTGGTGAGATACAATACATAGCACATTACATACCATTCCTACCTATGTGGTAAGATACAACACAAAACACATATACCTCTGTGGTGGGATACAACACATAACATATTGCATACCATTCCTACCTCTGTTGTGAGGTACAACACATTACATACCATTCCTACCTCTGAGGTGAGATACAGCACATAACACATTACATACCATTCATACATCTGAGGTGAGATACAGCACATACATTATATGCCATTCCTACATCTGTGGTGAGATACAGCGCATAAAAGATTACATACCATTCCTACCTCTGAGGTGAGATACAGAACATAACACATTACATACCATTCATACATCTCAGGGAAGATACAGCACATACGTTATATACCATTCCTACATCTGTGGTGAGATATAGCACATAACACTTTATATATCATTCCTACCTCTGAGGTGAGATACAACACATAACACATTATATATCATTCCTTCCTCTCTGATGACACATGACACATAACACATTACATACCATTCCTACCTCTGAGGTGAGATACAACACATAACACATTACATGCCATCCATACTTCTGAGGTGAGATACAACACAACACATTACACATAATTCTTACCTCTGAGATGAAACACAACACATAACACATATACTTCTGTGGTGGGATACAACACATAACACATTACATAGCAATCCTACCTCTGTGGTGAGATACAATATGTTACATACCATTCATTCCTCTGAGGTGAAATATAGCACATAACACATTGCATACTATTCCTACCTCTAAGGTGAGATACAACACATAAAACATTACATACAATTCCTACTTCTGTGGTCAGATACAACAAATAACATGTTACATACCATTCCTACCATTTAGGTGAGCTACAACATATTACATACCATTCATACCTCTGTTGTGAGTTACAGCACATAACACATAACATACCATCTCCATCTCTGAGGTGACATACAGCACATAACACATCGCATACCATTCCTACCTCTGCTGTGAGATACAACACTTAACACATTACATACCATTCCACCGCTGTGGTGAGATACACACATAACACATTATATACCATTGCTACCTCTGAGGTGAGATACAACACATAACAAACTACCTACCATTTCTACATCTGTGGTGAGATACAACACATAACACATTGCATACCATTATTAACTCTGTGCTGAGATATAGCAGATAACACATTACATACCATTCCTACCTCTGAATTGAGATACAGCACATAACACATTACAGAGCATTTCTAACTCTGTGTTGGGATACAGCACATAACATGTTATATACCCTTTTTATCTTTCTGGTGAGATATAACACATAACACATTGCACACCATTCCTACCTATTTGGTGAGATACAGAGTCTAACATATTACATACCTTCCTACATCTGTGGTGAGACACAGAACATAGCACATTACTTATCATTCCAATCTCTGTGGTGAGATATAATGTTACATACCATTCTTACCTCTGCGGTTGGATACAACACATAACACATTACATACCATTCCACCTCTGTAGTGAGATACAGCACATAACACATTACATACATTTCCTACATCTGTGGTGGGATACAGAACATAATACGTTACATACCATTCCTACCTCTGAGGTGAAATACAGCACATAACATATTACACACTATTCCTACCTCTAAGGTGAGATACAGCACATTACATACCACTCTTGACCCTGTGGTGAGACTCAGCACATTACACATTGCTTACCATTCCTGCATCTGTGGTGTGATACAACATATAACATACCATTCGTATTTCCATGGTTGGATACAACACCTAACATGTTGCATAACATTCTTACCTCTGTGGAAAGATGCAACATATAGCTCATTGCATACAATTCCTACTTCTGTGGTCAGATACAACACATTACATTACATTCCTATCTCTGTGGTGAGATGCAACACAACATTTTACTACCATTCCTACCTCTGTGGTGAGATACAGCACATAATACAGTACATACCATTCCTACCTTTGTGATGAGATATAACATGTAACACATTACATACCATTCCTACCTCTGTACTGAGGTGCAAGCCGCAATAGGTTACATATCATTTCTATCTCTGCGGTAAGATACAAAACATAATACATTACATACATTCCTATCTTTGTGATGAGATACAACACAACTCATAAAATACTATTCCTACCTCTGTAGTGAGATGCAAGCCACAAAAGGTTACATCATTCCTACCTCCGTGGTGAGATACAACACATAACACATTGTGAATCCCATGCCCTGGCCCAGCAATCAAGGATCCTCAATCCTCACCACTAACATCAGTGAGGGGCATCTCATATAGGAGGAAAGGATAACAAATACACATAGCAAAGTGCAATTTCCCTTAAGAGCATACAGAGATCACAGTTCAGGGCTGGTCACTCCCTTGCTCACCAGGTCCCCAATAAGACTCCCCACTGGCTCAGCTATAGGGTCCAGATCTCAGGGAGCTGGGCAAGCTAAAATCTCCAGCACCCTCTCTGCCCAACCAGTGCTTTATGTCCCTGCCCAAGTAGCTACCACACACACACTTTGAGATAATACTTTATACAACCACACAGATACTTCTGGGGAAGGCTGGCACTGGTTCTCCAGCTGTGCCCCTTTTACCTAGACTATTTGGTAGTAATCTCTGCCACCACTCAGCTAATATTTATCAGCTACCCAAAGGCCCTTAAAAGGGTGTGCAATTATTACTGTGCAATATTATTATCCAATTGATAGTATAACTAAACAGTCAAGGATTATTAGAGTGACTTGGTACATGCAATGTATTTTTAGACCTTAACTTATCTCTACACAAAGCAGCCACATTTGAAATGTTTTAAAATATTTAATAATAAATAATAAAAACACAAGACAATAATTTTTACTACACAGTGCTAGTCAAGATTTCAGAGATCACAGAGAAATACTTAAATTAATTCAGTAGTAGATTGTGAATGGTATAAGTCCAACATGGAAGTACTACTTAATGAAAATAATTTTTACTCTCCTATTGATATGATAAGTGTTGAGAACAAAGTTTTTAAGATATATGATGCACTGGATGATGCCTTGTTAAGTGAATGTGTTGATCTTGAGTTATATCATTTTCTGTATGTCAATAATCCTTTAATTCCTGTTATTAATGGCCTGCCGGAGGTACACAAGGACTTGACCGACCCACCTATGAGACCCATTGTCTCAGGAAGGGGGTGGGTCACTGAACCCTTGCCTTTGTTTGTTGAACATCATTTGAGACCCCTTGTTGATGCCAATTTATACATTCTGAGAGATAGCAAACATTTTTTGATTTGTTTATATGACTATATGAAAACAGTGAGTGATGATGCAAATTATATATTGGTTACTCTGGATGTCACCAGTTTATTTACGGTGATACCCAATGTTGAAGGCATGGAGAGTGTGCAACAATACATGGCTGCATATTCCAGTTATGATTTAAAAACTATTGATTTAGTATCTTTATTTCTAGAAATGGTTTTATAGAACAATATCTTCCTCTTCCAGTACAGTTTATTCATCCAGAATGATGGTGTGGCTATGGGCACACCATGTGCCAATAGCTACGCCAACATTTTTATGGCCTGTTGGGAGGAAGAGCATTTGTTCCAGCTAGATGGGTTCAAGAGAAATGTTGTTTTTTACAAACGGTTTGTTGACAATTTGTTTTTTTATTTGGAATAGTAGTGAGGACTCTTTATATGAGTTTTTTTACACAATTGAACAGCAGGACTGCCTATTTGAAGTTTTCTATGAATTTTTCATTGTACAATATTTCATTCTTAGATGTGCACATTGAAAGTATGTTTAATGGTCTTTTGAATATCGGAATTCACAGGAAAACCTGCTATCGTAATACTTTATTACATAGAGATAGCATGCATCCTAGATATGTTTTTAAGAATGTGGTTAAGGGCCAGGCGATGAGGGCATCAAGATTGAACCCTGATCATGATAAATATAAGAAAGAGCTCTCTATTTTGAGATCTATGTTATTAGCCAGACAATATAAACCACATGAGCTAGATTACATTCTGAATCAGGTAGATATTGACAGAATGAATAGTGCCAGTCCTTACTTCTCGGACATAAGGATGAGAGAGCAAGATATTGATGATAGTAGATATGATACACCTTATGTTAGAGTACCCATGTTTTTCTCAGTAGACGTACCCGCATTAAGTGATATAATATGCAAGCATTGGGATGTCCTGTTGTTGGAGGAGAATATACGTGATGTTGTGGGTGATGCACCCAGATTTCTCTTCAAGAATAAACAAAGTTTAAAACAGAGATGATGTTATCCCTGTTTACAGACAAGATCTATTAGTAATGAGGGTGATAAGATAACAGTGCCATGTCAGGATTGTAACCAATGCAGGTTCATTGATACCAGTGATAGTTTTATACATCCTGTCACTGGTATCATTTATTCATTCAATACTACTGCGAATTGTGGCACAGAAAATGTTGTTTATTTAGCCAGGTGCGTCACATGCACCACATTCTATGTAGGTAAGACAAATAGAAAGTTGAGACAACGTATCAGGGAGTATCTATATCATATACGTATAGGCTCGGAGCATAATGCTCTAGCAAAACATGTGAAAAATTATGATCAGACACATGAATTTAGGTTTCTAGTGTTACAATCCATTATTCCTGGACTTAGAGGTGGTGGTATTAAATGCCACACAGAAAATAGTGAGATGAGATGGATTGTAAAGCTCAGAGCTGACAAAACACCTGGGCTTAATGATAAAATACCTATGAAAAAGGCCCTACAAAAAAGAAGACTGAAAGTGAGGTAGTCATTCTATTTTTAATAGTATCAGCTACAAGAAAGTAGTTTTACACTACTTTGCATCATATTATGTTTTAGTATGTTTTAATTTGTGATAGATGATTTATATATTATGATTTTTAATCGTGTGCGTTTCAATTGTTGATTAGACTACAGGATGTGTTGTCATGAATGAATATTATTTAAATGGCTTTGTACTTTGTGAATATTTGTTAGGTCTGATGAAGCTACTTGGGTGAAAGCGCTAACCATTGCTGTACATGCCAATAAATAGATTTTTATGTTTTATACTTCAGTCTGCAGTTTGTTTATATATGAAAGTTTTGTACTAATATTTTAAATAGAGGCTGCCTTGGTTACTTCCGTGTTGAAACTGTTCGCTTAGTAGTACAGTTTTGACATCACAGAAAAACACTTAGTCTAATCTTTCTAGTTTCTATCTATTTCTAAGAGAAAACACACTTCTAAAATAACTTACATATAGAACACAGGCAGTGCTGATGAGTTGGATGGCCAAGACAAAAATGCTTAATGCCCTCTGATTCTCTCTGTTTTTAAAATCATATTCCTGGTTCCCATTACATCATTCTTCACACTTCCCTGGGTTCCCAGGCTAACAAAATTGCATTTACTTTCTTAACATCTCCTTTTGTTATCTTGCAGCTGGTCAGAAAGCAGACCAATAAAATACATTTGCATGGTTAAATCTAGCAATTTAACTCTTGGTTAAAAAAATAGAAAATATGTCTTCATCTAGACAGGCTGGAGCCGACTTTAGATCAAAGGGTCACAACATGCTTTACTTGGTCAGCTTTCTGCCAGCAGAGTGTACTGTTGTTACAATAATATTTACAGATGACAGAATTATCTCCAAAATTCTATCTGGATAGGCTGACAGCCTTCAGCCATATCTTCACACACATTGCATACCATTCCTACTTCTGTGATTAGATGCAACATATAACACATTACATACCATTCCTATCTCTGTGTAGAGATACATGTTACATTCCATTCCTACCAGGTCTATATTAAATTGTTTACAGCTTATAATGTTGACTCTGAAATGTTCGACACCAAAATGTCGAACAACGAAAATAGCGAATGGCCATATAACCGATTTCTTTCTAACAGAAAGAAATCGGTTGGCCATTCTCTGACATCTTTCCCTGAGTGTAGTGCTGTCTCAGAGTTAGAATATTTAGTTAAGGAGTGTGGGGGCACAGACCCCCATATTGAGTGGTATGAGGGCAACGCCCCCCACTAAAATATATTTTTTATGTGTGCTGTTGTTTCCATTGGAAATAAATTGGTTATATGACTATTCGCTATTTTCGTACTTCGACATATTGATGTTGAACATTTCAGAGTCAATATTGTGAGCTGTCGACAATTTAAGATAGACCCTTCCTACTTCTGTGGTGAGATGCAGCACATAACACATTACATACCATTCCTACCTCTGTGGTTAGATGCAACATATAACACATTACATACCAATCCTACCTCCATGTTGAGATACAATATGTTACATACCATTCCTACCTCTGTGGTGAGATTCAGCACATAACACATTACATATCATTCCTACCTCTGAGGAGAGCACAACACATAACACAAAACATACCATTCTTACCGCTGATGTGAGATATAGGATATAACATATTACACACCATTCCTACCTCTGAGGTGAGTTACAACACATTACATATCATTCTTACCTCTGAGGTGAGCAAAACACATAACACAAAATATACTATTCTTACCTCTGAGGTGAGATATAGGATATAACATATTACACACCATTCCTACCTCTGGGGTGAGTTACAACACAATACATAGCATTCCTACCTCTGTGGTGAGATACAACATGTTACATACCATTCCTACCTCTGGGGTAAGATACAGTGCATAACACATTGCATTCCATTCCTACCTCTGTGGTGAGATACAACATATAACATATTACCAACCATGCCTACTTCTGTGGTTGGATACAACACCTAACATGTTGGATACCATTCTTACCTCTTAAGTGAGATACAGCAAATAAAATGTTGCATGCCATTCCTACCTCTGTGGTAAGATGCAACATATAACATGTTGCATACAATTCTTACCTCTGTGGTCAGATACATCACATTATATACCATTCCTACCTTTGTGATGAGACACAACACATCACACATTACATAACATTCCTACATCTGTAGTGAGGTGCAAGCCACAATAATTTACACACCATCCCTACCTCTGTGGTGAGATACAACACATAACACATTGCATTCCATTCCTACCTCTGTGGTGAGATACAACATATAACATATTACCAACCATGCCTACTTCTGTGGTTGGATACAACACCTAACATGTTGGATACCATTCTTACCTCTTAAGTGAGATACAGCAAATAACATGTTACATACCATTCCTATCTCTGTGGTAAGATGCAACGTATAACATGTTGCATACAATTCTTACTTCTGTGGTCAGATACATCACATTACATACCATTCCTACTTTTGTGATGAGACACAACACATCACACATTACATAGCATTCCTACATCTGTAGTGAGGTGCAAGCCACAATAATTTACACACCATCCCTACCTCTGTGGTGAGATACAACACATAACACATTACATACCATTCCTACCTCTGTGGTTAGATGAAACATATAATATACTACAAAACATTCCTACCTCTGTAGTGAGACACATGTTACATACCATTCCTACCTCTGTGGAGAGATTTAGCACATAACACATTATATACCATTCCAACCTCTGAGGTGAGATACATTACAAAATACATAGCATACCATTCCTATCTCTGAGGTGAGATACAACACATAGCACATTACATACCATTCTTACCTCTGTGCTTAGATTCAGCACATAGCATATTACATACCATTCCTACCTCTGCAGTGAGATACAACACAAAACACATTGCATACCATTCCTACCACTGAGGTAAGATACAACACATAACACATTACATACCATTCCAACATCTGTGGTGAGATGCAACACATAACACATTACATACCATTCCTACCTCTGTGGTGAGATACAGCACATAACACATTACATACCATTTCTGTCTCTTTGGTTAGATACAACATATAACATATTCCATACCATTCCTACTTCTGTGGGTGAATACAACACCTAACATGTTGCATACCATTCCTACCCCTGTGGTGGGATACAGCACATAACATGTTACATACCATTCCTACTGTTGTGGTAAGATGCAATATATCACACGTTGCATACAATTCCTACTTCTGTGGTCAGATATAACACATTACATTACATTCCTATCTCTGTGGTGAGATACAAAACATAACACATAACTACCATTCCTACAGCTGTGGTGAGATATAGCACATAATACGGTACATACCATTCCTACCTTTGTGATGAGATACATGTAACACATTACATACCATTCCTATCTCTGCAGTGAGATACAAAACATATGTTACATACCATTCCTATCTTTGAGATGATATACAACACACAAAACATTACATATCACTCCTACCTTTGTGATGAGACACAACACATCACACATTACATAGCATTCCTACATCTGTAGCGAGGTGCAAGACACAATAGTTTACACACCATCCCTACCTCTGTTGTGAGATACAACACATAACACATTACATACCATTCCTACCTTTGTGGTTAGATAAAACATATAATACACTACATAACATTCCTACCTCTGTAGTGAGATACATGTTACATACCATTCCTACCTCTGTGGACAGATTTAGCACATAACACATTATATACCATTCCAACCTCTGAGATGAGATACAGTACAAAATACGTAACATACCATTCCTATCTCTGAGGTGAGATACAGCACATAACATATTACTTACCATTTCCACCTCTGAAGTGAGATACAGCACATAACACATAGCATACCATTCCTACCTCTGAGGTCAGATACAACACATAACACATTACATACTATTCTTACCTCTGTGGTGAGATTCAGCACATAGCATATTACATACCATTCCTACCTCTGTTGTGAGATACAATACATAACACATTACATACCATTCCTACCTCTGAGGTAAGATACAACACATAACACATTACATACCATTCCTACCTCTGATGTAAGAAACAACACATAACACATTACATACCATTCCAACCTCTGAGGTGAGTTACAACAATACATACCATTCCTGCCTCTTTGGTGAGATACAACACATAACACATTACATACCATTCCAACCTCTGAGGTGAGATACAACATTACATACCATTCCTGCCTCTGTGGTGAGATACAACACATAACATATTACATACCATTCCTACCTCTGTGGTGAGATACAGCACATAACACATTACATAACATTCCTACCTCTGTGGTGAGATACAGCACATAACACATTACATACCATTCCTGCCTCTGTGGTGAGATACAACATATAACATATTACATACCATTCCTACTTCTGTGGGTGGATACACCACCTAACATGTTGCATACCATTCCTACCTCTGTGGTGGGATACAGCACACAACATGTTACATACCATTCCTACCATTGTGTAAGATGCAATATATCACATGTTGCATACAATTCCTACTGTTGTGGTCAGACACAACACATTACATTACATCCCTATCTATGTGGTGAGATACAAAACATAACACATTACTACCATTCCTACCACTGTGGTGAGATACAGCACATAATATGGTGCATACCATTCCTACCTTTGTGATGAGATACATGTAACACATTACATACCATTCCTATCTCTGCGGTATGATACAAAACATAATATGTTACATACCATTCCTATCTTTGTGATGAAATACAACACATAACACATTACATACCATTCCTACCTCTGTGTTTAGATGCAACACAAAACACATTACATGCCATTCCTACCTCTGTGGAGAGATACAACATGTTACATACCATTCCTACCTCTGTGGTGAGATTCAGCATATAACACATTACATACCATTCCTATCTCTGTGATGGGATACAAAACATAATTGTATGAGATACAACACATAACACATTACATGGCATTCCTACCTCTGTGGAGAGATACAACATGCTACTTGCCATTCCTACCATTGTGATGTGATACAACACATTACATACCATTCCTACCTCTGTAGTGAGGTGCAAGCCACAATAGGTAAGATGCAACACAAAAAACATTACATACCATTCCTATGTATTCCAGCACAAGAATATGGTAGTCTATTGGCCATTTTGGGACAATTTCTAGCTCTTTCAAGTCCCCCTGTATAAAACCCGCTTTGGTGCGGATTTTGCGCTTGTTACTACTCAGCCAAGCTCCTCGTGGTCCTGCAGAGTGGTGCTAGCAGCAGAGAGGCTAAAAGAGTGACTGCTAACCTGATAAAAGTGTTTTTTTTTTGCTGCTACTACCTGGGCGACTGTCCGATCTAGCTAAACTGCAAGTATTTCTGCTTCTTGAACTGTTTTTAAACTGTTTAAAGTTGTTTTTGCACCTGCACTTTTAAAGTTTGCCCTGTTTGTTGCATTTACCTGTTGAGGCTACACACTCAAGTGCACTAGCCTGTGTTACATATTTAGTGCATTTTCCTGCTGTTTGTTGCAAAAAAGAAAAAAAATATATCCTTGTTTCCCATCTTTCCTAACCTAGAGTAGTCCAAATACAGGCTTTGCTGTATTCTGAACTTTTGGAAAGTTCCTGTGTTGCCCATTTCCTTTCTTGGATAAAGGGAGGCTTCTTTGTTCACCAGTGGCAGTGGGGAGCTTAGAGCAGCCTGTCTATCCCTGGAGGAGTGTTCCAGCACAAGAATCTGGTAGTCTACTGGCTGTTTTGGGCCAATTTCTAGCTCTTTTAAGTCCCCCCTGTATAAAACCCGCTTTAGCGTGATTTTGCACATAGCGCAGCATCAGGCAACGCCACTTAATTGGGTTTAAAACATTCTCGGCTCCACAAAGTCTGCTCTTCACTTTTTCCCTTAGAACTGATCCAGTTCTCATAATAAACACATTATTCCTACTCTAAAGCCTGGCACTTGCTCACTAAAGCAATTATATAAGTCAGCACTAAAAAATTAAAAGCACTACACCCTCACAAACTCCCCTTGAGTAGCTTGTTCCCCATTGGCCCTTTTTTCAATTATAAAGGAATTCCCAATACTATTCTAGCATGTCCAAAGGTCAGTTGTCAATCTCCTCTCTGGTCCAGCTGGTGAATCTGGGAATCTTGAGGCAATGTTACAACTGCCTCATGTACACAGACAACCCCCTCCTCCTCCCAACAAATTCCAACACATGTGAGAGATGCAACCATATAGCCAAACTGGAGGCTAAGCTCTCTCAACTCAGTACTGGTGTAACCAGTCAGGAGGAGAAGGAAACCACACTCACTACAATTCCAGACTCACATAGACCTACCACAACAGCAAACTAAACTCATAAACACACAAAAACATACTCGGAGGCTCTAAATAAAAATCTGCCTAAGCAACAGAGACCTCCAAAGCAGACACCCAAGCAACCGCTACCCCAAAACAAAACACGTGTAACACATAGCTCACAAAGCCAGTGTGCCGAACAGTCACAGCCCTTAAGGCTAAACAACACACCTGATACACTTGTAATAGGTGACTCTATCATCAGGCACACTGACGTCCCGCTCACCAGGCTGAACAAGGAGAAGGTCACGGTGAGCTGCCTGTCGAGCGCTAGGATCCACCACATAACACAAGCACTCAGGTCACTCCAAGGCAAGTACAAATATGACTCAGTCATTGTCCATGCTGGTGTGAATGACCTGAGACGTACCTCCCTGGACTACATGAAAAGAGACATAGAGGAGGTCTCTGAGCATGTAGCCCAGGCCGGTATGACCCTGACCTTGAGTAGCATCTTACCCTCACCAAGAATGATGCCACAATATGAAGACAAGATGATCAATTTCAACAATTGGCTTAAGTACTGGTGTCATTCAAAGGGGATCCAATGCCTGTCAGCCTGGGATGACATGCTCAACAAGCCATGATGCTTCGCTAGGGATGGCTTGCACCTGTCACCCCTGGGCTTTCGGATATTGGCAAAGGCTCTTGCCACCCCCATAGTGCCTTTTTTAGGCAAGCTCAAAAGACAAACCCACCTCCATAGGTATCACAAGGGATAATAAACTAAGAGTAATGCTACTCAATGGCAGAAGTCTACACCTCAAGATGCACGCACTCGAAACTCTCCTTAGCATGGAGAACATCGATATCTGTGCAGTAACAGAAACCTGGTTCAAGGCTCCCGAGAGCACCCCAGCACTATCAGGTTATACCTCATACCATGCTTTTCGGCCCCAAAACTTGGACCAAACCACAAAAGGAGGGGGAGTATCAATATTTGTCAAAGATACCCACACCTCCAGGTTGGTGGCACAGCACGAAGCATCAGAGACTATCCATGTGCAACTAAGAGTGGGTAAAACTGCCTTCCAGTTTATAGCCTGCTACAGACCACCCTCCCAAACCCAGGAACCCCACTCAGCCTTCCTGAGAATACTGGAAAATATGAAGTTCTCTCCAAACACCATTATATTGGGCGACTTCAACTACCCAAACATAGACTGGGAGCATTACTCTGGCTCCAACACCCTAGCCCAAAGGTTCCTAGAATTTATAAACTCAAATGCTATGGAACAACTTGCTACCACTCCCACAAGAGGGGAAAACATACTGGACCTGATCATCACCAACATGGGGACTACCAGAAGTGTATCCCTCACTGGTAAGATCACACCATAAACTAATCTCACTAGATATTCACATGCCGACCCCAGCCCCTGCCCAGAAAACCACAGTGAAAAACTTCTCTAAAGCAAATTTCACACTCCTCAAAACCGAGGTGAAATCCTTCAAAGCCCCTGGGCCTGTGGAAAATACGGCCCAGACCACAGAATCCTTTATAAACGCATTCTATGAACACCTTCAGGAATGCATGGATCATGCAATCCCAAACAAAACCAAGACCAAATCCTCCAAAGGCAGGCGTCCTGTCTGGTGGACCCCAGCCATAAACAAACTATACAATAGAAGGAGGAAGCTACTATATGATAGAGCAAAATCCCAAAAAGGGAAGGCATCTCTGATCAGTATTAGCAAAAAACTATGGGCACTCATAAAATCATCTAAGGCCAGCTTCGAGAGAAAAATTGCACAGGACACTAAGGATAATCACAAGGCTTTCTTTAGTTATGTTAGGAACCTGGGTGGGAATTCCCAGATATGCTCAGAATTAGTCCAAAATGACAAAAAATACACCAGACCCACAGACATTGCCAACATCCTAGCTGACAGGTTCAGAGCAAACTTCTCCCCCCTTTCCCCACCAAAAGGGCAAATATCTATCCCAGCAGAGTGCTGCCCCCTGACATCTCAGATGCTCAGGTAAGAGCCGCACTCTCCAAAGCAAAAAACACAGCATCAATGGGACCAGAAGGTGTCCTGGGCTGCGTCCTACATAAACTCCAAGAAGAACTAAACCCAAACATAAAACTACTGTTCAATCTCAGCCTTACTACAGGATATGTACCCAAAGAGTGGCGTACAGCAACAGTGGTCCCTCTCCACAAAGGTGGCGCCTCAATGGATCCTGGAAACTATCGTCCCATAAGCCTGACTAGCTTGGTCTTCAAAGCTATGGAAAGGATCATCGTGGACCTCATAAATAAAGATATTGGGGACCTACAGACACTGGATCCTACCCAGTTCAGCTTTGTTAAGGGCAGATCCTGCCTCTTAAACCTGGTCAATTTCTTTGAAACAGTTACCAAGGCCATTGACGAGGGGAAGGTGGTCCACACAGCCTACCTGGACCTCGCAAAAGCCTTCGATACAATACCCCACTCAGGCATTATAGATAAGCTCACCAGCTTAAATATAAACCCCTATGTCACTAGATGGGTTGGAAACTGGCTCAAGGACAGAACTCACATGGTTAGAATTGCTGGAGCCATGTCAGACTCCAAACCAGTTACAAGTGGCGTCCCACAAGGCTCAGTCCTGGGACCTCTCTTGCTCGGTATATATTTCTTGGAGGTACAGACCAACACGGAAGGACTGTGGCTGACTAAGTTTTCAGATGACTGCAAACTGTGCACCATAATCAACTCTCCAGCTGACACAAGCATCCTACAAAAGGGCCTCATAGAAACAGACAACTGGTGCCAGAGCCATGGCCTCAAGCTAAATGCCAAAAAGTGTATAGTCATCCCCTTCGGCAAAAACAAAGTGCCCACAAATTACCACATAGATGGTAATCCATTAAGTACGGAAGAAGTAATTAGGGACCTGGGGACCCAAGTTGATAGCAATCTCTCATTCGACAACCATGTGGCCAAAGTGGTTAGAAAAACATTTTATATAGCCCACCTAATCATGAAGGGATTCACATCTAGATTAGGGGAGGTCATTGTGCCGCTTTACTCATCCCTCATCAGGCCCATAATTGAGTACAATGCCCCTTTTGGGATGTACCTTACCAGACACCTGCAGCAACTGGAAAGACCCCAAAAGTACCTCACCAAGAGGATCATAGGGCTCAAACAGATGCCATATGCTGCTCGGTTAAAGAAACTCCAGCTCTACTCAGTGGCATACTGCCTACTCAGAGGCAATCTGTGCCTGACGTATAAAGCCATGTCCAACCCGGAATTAATGGACATGCTGCACCTCAGAAAATGCAAATCCCATTGAGCTACATGCTCAAGAGACTTGAACCTCAACACTGAAATAAATAGAACATGCTGGAGGGACAGATTCATAACCCAGAGGCTCCCTTCACTCTGGAATAAAATCCCAGTCCAGGTTAGGCAGAGTCCCTGACTGACTCTCTTCAAGAGGAATCTTGAGTGGATGGGAGATCATAGATTTACTCCGGGTATCACTTCTGTGTCACTGTTAGACAGAGGCACCGTATACTAACCTTGAAAAAGGGCATAGCAAAATTCATTTAAAATGGATGGCGAAAGCCAAACACACTCTGGCTAGGCTTGTAAATGCCCTAGGGCAGATAGCCTAGTATGAACCTATGAACCTATGTCTGTGGTTAGATACAACACATAACACATTACATACCATTCCTATGTCTGTGGTTATATACAACACATAACACATTACATACCATTCCTACCTCTGTAGTGAGGTTAAGCCACAATAGTTTACACACCATTCTTATCTCTGTGGTGAAATACAACACATAACACAATACATACCATTCCTACCACTGTGTTTATAAGAAACACATAACACATTATATGCCATTCCTACCTCTGTAGAGAGATACAGCATGTTACATGCCATTCTAACTTCTGTGGGGAGATTCAGCACATAACACATTACATACCATTCCAAACTCTGAGGAGAGATACAGCACATAGCACGTAACATACCATTCCTACCTCTGTGGTGAGATACAGCACATAATACATTGCATACCATTCCTATCTCTGTGGTGAGATACAGCACATAATACATTGCATACCATTCCTATCTCTGTGGTTAGTTTCAACGTACAACAAATGACATACCATTCCTACCTCTGTGCTGAGATACAACATATTATATACCATTTCTACCTCTGTGCTGAGATTCAGCACATAATACATTACATACCCTTCCTACCACTGAGGTGAGATACAGCACATAACACGTAACATCCCATTCCTACCTCTGAGGTGAGATAAAGCACATAACATGTAACATCCCATTCCTATCTCTGAGATGAGATACAGCACATAACACATAACATCCCATTCCTACCTCTGAGGTGAGATACAGCACATAACACATAAAATACCACTCCTACCTCTGTGGTGAGATACAACAGATAAGACATTGAACACCACTGTTACCTCTGAGGTGAGATACAACCATTATATGGCATTCTAAACTCTGTGATGAGATACAACACATACATGTTACATACCATTCCTACCTCTAAGGTGAGATACAGCACATAACACATAACATTCCATTCCTACCTCTGTGGTGAGATACATCAGATAAGACATTGAATACCATTGCTACCTCTGAGGTGAGATACAACACATTACATGGCATTCTAAACTCTGTGGGGAGATGCAGCACACAACACATTACATACCATTCCTACCTCTGTGGTGAGATATAGTACATAACATGTTACATACCATTCCTACCTCTGTGGTGAGATACAACATATTACATACCATTCCTACCTCTGTGGTGAAATACAAAACATAATACATTACATACCATTCCTACCACTGTGGTGAGATACAACACATTACATACCATTCCAAACTCTGCAGTGAAATACAAAACATCACACATTACATACCATTCATACCTCTGAGGTGAGATACAGCACATACATAAAATACCATTCCTACCTCTGTGGTGTGATACAACAGATAAGACATTGAACACCATTGTTACCTCTGAGGTGAGATACAACCATTACATGGCATTCTAAACTCTGTGGTGAGATACAACACATACATGTTACATACCATTCCTACCTCTAAGGTGAGACACAACATATAACACATTGCATACCATTCCTACCTCTGAGGTGAGATACAGTGCATAATATATTACATACCATTCCTACCTCTGAAGTGAGATACAGCACAACAGATCACATACCATTCCTAATTCTGAAGTGAGTTACAACACGGCACATACCATTCCTAATTCTGAAGTGAGTTACAACACGGCACATACCATTCCTACCTCTGTGGTGAGATACAGCATATAACACATTACACACCATTCCTATCTCTGTAGTGAGATACAACACATAACACATTACATACCATTCCTACCTCTGAGGTGAGATACAGCACATAACACATTACATACCATTCCTACTGCTGTGGTGAGATACAACACAACACGTTACATACCATTCCTACCTCTGTAGTGAGATACAACACATAACAAGTAACATACCATTCCTACCTCTGTGGTGAGATATGACACATAACCACTTACATACCATTCCTACTTCTGAGGTGAGATACGGCACATAACACTTAACATACCTTTCCTACATCTGGGGTGAGATGCAGTGCATAATACATTACATACAATTCCTACCTCTAAGGTGAGTTATAGCACATTATATGCCCTTCCTAACTCTGTGGTGAGATTCCACACATAGCACATTGCATACCATTCCTACCTATGTGGTGAGATGCAGTACATAACATATTACATACCATCCTTACATCTATGGTGAGATACAGCATGTTACATACCATTCTTACCCCTGTGGTTGGATAAAATACTTAAAACATTGCATACCATTCCTGCGTCTGTAGTGAGATACAACACATAACATATTATGTACCAGTCCTAGTCTGAAATGTGATAAAACACATAACACATTACATACAATTCCTACCTCTATGGTGAGCTACAACACGTAACACATTACATGCCATTCCTACCTCTGAGGTGAGATGCAGCACATACATTACATACCATTCCTTCCTCTGTGGTGAGATATAGAACATAACATGTTACATTCCATTCCTACCTCTTTGGTGAGATACAGCAGATAAGACATTGAATACCATTGCTACCTCTGAGGTGAGATACAACACATAGCACATTACATACCATTCCTACCTCTGTGGTGAGATGCAACACATTACATACCATTCTTATCTTTGTGGTGAGATACAATACATAACAGATTACATGCCATTCCTATCTCTGTCGTGTAATACAACACAACACCTAACATATCATTCCTACCTCTACGGTGAGATACAGTACATAACATGGTACATACCATTTTTACCTCTGTGGTGAGATCCAACACCATACATACCATTCCTATCTCTGCGGTGAGATACAAAGCCTAATATGTTGCATACCATTCCTACCTTTGTGATCAGACACAACACATAACACATTACATACCATTCCTACCTCTGTAGTGAGGTGCAAGCCACAATATGTTACACACCATTCCTACCTCTGCAGTGAGATACAACACATAACACATTAGATACCATTCCTACCTCTGTCTTGAGATATATGTTACATACCATTTATACCTCTGTTGTGAGATTCAGCACATTACACATTACATATCATTTCTACCTCTGAGGTAAGATAGAACATATAACACATAATATACCATTCCTACATCTAAGGTGAGATACAGCATATAACACATTACATACTATTCCTACCTCTGTGGGTAGATGCAACATATAACACAATACATACCATTCCTCCGTATGAGATGAAATTCAGCACATAACATGAAACATACCATTCCTACCTCTGATGTGAGATACAGCACATAATACATTACATACCATTCTTACATCTGAGGTGAGATGCAGCACATAGCACTGACACATTATATACCATTTCTACCTCTGAGGTGAGATACAGCACATAATATGTAACATTCGATTCCTACCTCTGAAGTGGGATACAGCACATAATACATCACATACCATTCCTACCTCTGTGGTAAGATAGAACACATGACACATTACATGCCTTTGCTACCTTTGTGGTGAGATACACACTACATACTATTCCTACTTCTGTGTACAGACACAACACATTACATACCATTCCTACCTCTGTGGTGAAATACAGAACATAACACATTACATATCATCCTAACTCTGAGGTGAGATGCATATGACATGGAACATACCATTCCTATCTCTCTGTGAGATGCAACACATAACACATTATATACCCTTCCTACCTCTGTGGTGATATACAACACATAATTCATAAAATACCATTACTACCTCTGTGGTGAGATAAAACGCATAACACATTACATACCATTCCTACCTCTGTGGTGATATACAACACATAACACATAACATACCATTCCTACCTCTGTGGTGAGAAATAACACATAATCCCTTACATATCATTCCTACCTCTGAGGGGAGATACGGCACATAACAATTAACATACCTTTCCTACATTTGGGGTGAGATGCAGTACATAACACGTTACATACCATTCCTACCTCTGAGATAAGATACAGCACATAACACATTACATACCATTCCTACCTCTGAGGTGAGTTACAGCAAATTATATGCCATTCCTAACTCTGTGGTGAGATGCCACACATAGCATACCATTCCTACCTATGGGGTGAGATGCAGTACATAACATATTACATACCATTCCTAGCTCTATGGTGAGAAAAAGCATGTTACATACCATTCCTACCTCTGTGGTTGGATAAAACACTTAACACATTGCATACCATTCCTACCTCTATAGTGAGATGTGACACATAACATATTATGCACCAGTCCTAGTCTGAAATGAGATACAACACATACATTACATACAATTCCTACTTCTGTGGTGAGATGCAACACATAACACATTACATAACATTCCTACCTGTGAGGTGAGATTCAGCACATAACACATTACATGCCATTCCTAACTCTGTTCCGAGATGCATCACATAATACATTACATACCATTCCTACATCTGAGGTAAGATACAGCACATAACACATACCAACCCGTTCCCCCCTCTGTGATGAGATATAACACATAACACATTACATGGTGAAATTCATTACATGACACATAACATAGCATTCCTACCTCTGAGGTGAGATACAGCACATAGCACATTATATACCATTCCTACCTCTGTGGTGAGATACAACACATTATATACCATTCCTCCATCTGTGGTGAGATTTAGCACATAACACATTACATACCATTCCTACCTCTGAGTTAAGATACAGCATATAACACATTACACGCCATTCCTACGTATGAGGTCAGATAAAGCACATAACACAATATATATCATTCCTACCTCTGTAGTGTCGTGCAACACAACACATTACATGCCATTCCTACCAATGAGGTGAGATACAACACATAATACATTACATACCATTCCTCTCTCTGAGGTGAAATACAACACATAACACATTACATGCCATTCCTACCTCTGTGGTGAGATACAACCCATAACACATTACATACTATTCCTACATCTGAGGTAAGATAGAGCACATGACACATTATATACCATTCCTACCTCTGTGGTGAGATACAGCACATAACACATTACATACCATTCCTACTTCTGTGGTGAGATTCAGCACATAAAATGTTACATACCATTCCTACCTCTGTGGTGAGATACAACATGTTACATACCATTCCTACCTCCTTGGTGAGATACAAAACATAATACATTACATACCATTCCTACATCTGTGGTGAGATACAACACATTATATACCATTCCTACCTCTGTGGCGAAATACAAAACATAACACGTTACATACCATTCCTACCTCTGTGGTGAGACACAGCACATAACACATTACATGCCATTCCTACCTCTGTGGTGAGATGCAACACATAATACATTACATACCATTCCTACCTCTGTGGTGAGATACAGCACATAACACATTACAGACCATTCCTACCTCTGAGATAAGATGCAGCACGTAACACTTTAGTCACCATTCCTAGCAATGAGGTGAGATATAGCACATAACACATTACATATCATTGCTACCTCTGTAGTGTCGTGCAACACAACACCTTACATACCATTCCTACCTCTGAGGTGAGATACAACACAATACATTACATACCATTCCTACCTCTGAGGTGAGATACAGCACATAACACATTACATACCATTCCTACTTCTGAGGTGAGATATAGCACATAACACATTGCATACCATTCCTACCTCTGTGGTGAGATACAACACATTACACATTTCATAACATTCCTACCTCTGTGGTGAGATACAACACATAACACATTGCATACCATTCCTACCTCTGTGGTGAGATACAACACATAACACATTACATACCATTTCTACCTCTGTGGTGAGATACAACACATAACACATTGCATACCATTTCTACCTCTGAGGTGAGATACAGCACATAACACGTTACATATCATTCCTTCCTCTGTAGTGTTATGCAACACAACACATTACCGGTCTGATGTCAGACTGGTGGGGGCAGAATCCGTCACTCCAGTTGGGAGCACAAATGGTTAATGAGGAGGGGGTGTGACTCTATATTTACAGCCACTGCTGCCTTGGCAGAAAGGACTCCTGAACAGGGGGACACGGTCATTAAAGGTGGCAGGTAAAGTGCAAGGACCGTAATACGATTATAAACATTGTGGGTAGCACTAAATTTAAGGATTGAACCTAGTAGCCCCTGGGCACGGTCTACTGTCACTTGCCAGCTTTTGTTACCGACCTTGTTCTAGACAGGAGCTAAGTGCCTGGAGTGGGATCGTAAACCTGCAGGGATCTAACTGCACTCTCAAGTGTCAGAACTTAGCAACCTATGCTTTGGGACTGATTATCCAAACTCAGCCTTATGGCTGGACTCTACCTGTAAGTATCCAGAACACAGAATCTTGTCACACCTGTGACCCAACATGGTCCTATAGCCATTCCACTACACCTGGAGGGATAAAGCAGTGGCAGTTTGCACACCTAGCTGTAGGACAGCACAACCTGAAACCATCGTAAGCCATGGCATACCAACCGGTACTTACAGCATTTGGACCTCTGCAGGACCAGAACCCACCACCTCAAAGTCACGTGAATGAAAAACAGGAGAACAACCCCGACAGAGTCACCAGCAGCAAGGTGAGTGCAGCAGTGTATGTGTCTTTCGGGGGGGGCGGCACTACAAACAGCACCAGAGGAACAGTCGCTACTCCTAGCAGGGGTGCTGGAATTATGCTCTAGAGTAGCTTATTGTGCAATGCCTTCCATGGAAGGTTGGGTGCTGGGCTAGCAACTCAACACCATGAACGTTTACAATGTCGAATCTGACACTGTCGACGTGTAAACAGCGAAACCGCAGATCAAAAGGGAGATTTCCATTTACTTCAATGTAGTGCGGTCTTAGAGTTGCAATAATTAATTAGTGGGGGGTGTGGGGGTGCAGGGGTGCTTGCCCCCTGCTTAAAGCAAGTAGGTCTGTTTTATGACTTTTTCTGATGTTTTTATTAGGTGTTCGATGTTACTGGACTTCGACGATATGGTGTTGATCATATCGTATTCGAAGTTCAGTAACTTCAAGCATCTAATATAAACCCACACATTACATACCATTCCTACTTCAGAGGTGAGATACAACACATAATACATTACTTACCATTCCTACCTCTGAGGTGAGATACAGCACAAAACACATTACATACCATTCCTTCCTCTGAGGTGAGATACAGCACATAACACATTACATACCATTCCTAACTCTCTGGTGAGATATAGCACATAACCTATTATAGGTTCATAGATTCATAGGTAGGTACTAGGCTATTGGCCCTAGGGCCCATATAAGCCTAGCCAAGGGTACCCTGGCTTTTGCCACCCAAGAAAATTATTTTCCTGTGCCACTGTCGAGCAGAGCCACAGAAGTGATCCCCGAGGTGAATTTCCTATCTCCCATCCAATCATCAAGATTTTTCTTGAAGAGTGCTAATGAGGAGCTTTGTTTGTTATAGGTAGGTAGTTTGTTCCAGAGTATGGGAAATCTCTGGGGTAGGAATCTATCCCTCCAGCATGTTCTGTTTATTGTGGTGACAAGGTTTAGGTCCCTAGAGCATGTAGCTCATAGGGATTGGGATTTCTTTAAGTGGAGCATGTCTAAAAGCTGTGGGTTTGACATAGCTTTGTGTGTTAGGCAGAGATTGCCTCTGAGTAGACAATATACGACACAGTAAAGCTGCAGTTTTTTGAGATGGTCTGTGTAGGGCATCTGCTTGAGGCTGGTAATGCTCTTTGTGAGGTATTTCTGTGGCCTTTCCAGTTGTTGTAGAGGTCTTGGGAGGAACATACCAAAACGGGCATTGTACTCTATAATGGGTCTAATGAGTGATGAGTAGAAGGGAACAATGACCTCTTTTTTCCTGGATGAGAAACCTTTTGTGATGAGGTGTGCCACATTGAAGGATTTCCTGACTACTGTGGTGATGTGATTATCAAAGGAGAGACTACCGTCCACCTGTGTCCCAAGGTCTCTTATCACACTTTCAGTGTTAAGTAGACTACCGCCTATGTGGTAGTTCATGGGTACAGAGTTTTTACCAAAAGGGATGACAATGCACTTTTTGGCATTGAGCTTGAGGCCATGGCTTTGACAACAGGCATCTGTCTCAGCGAGGCCCTTTTGTAGGATGTCCACATCTTTTGGAGTTTTGATTATGGCTCCTAGTTTGCAGTCATCTGTGAACTTCATTAGCCAAAGACCTTCTGTGTTGGCCTGTACTTCAGAGAAGTAGATACCAAACAGGAGAGGACCCAGGACTGAACCCTGTGGTACTCCATTTGTCACTGGTCTGAAGTTGGATTTGGAGTCTGCTACTTTCACAATGTGGGTTCTGTCAGTGAGCCAGTTGGCATCCCATCTTGTGACATAGGAATTTATACCTAGTTTAGTGAGTTTATCTATAATTCCAGAGTAGGGAATGGTGTCAAAAGCCTTGGCAGGATCTAGATAGGCTGTGTGAACCACCTTAACCTCATCTACAGCTTTGGTTACTGCTTCAAAGAAGTCTATCAGGTTTAGGAGACATGATCTGCCTTTTACCAACCCGAACTGGGTGGGTCCTGAGTTTGGAGATTACCAATGTCATTGTTTATAAGTTCCATGATGATACGTTCCATAGCCTTGCAGACCAGGCTCGTTAGGCTAATGGGGTGGTAGTTTCCAGGGTCTGTGGTGGCTCCCCCTTTGTGGAGTGGGATACCTGTCACTGTGTGCCACTCAGGGGGCACATAGCCTGAGGTGAGGCTATGATTGAACATGGTACTTAGGTGGGGTGCCAGTTCGTTCTGTAGTTCATGTAGAACACAGCCTGGGATGTTGTCAGATCCCATGGATGCTGTGTTCTTGGCTTTGGATAGTGTGTTTTATACCTGTGCAGCCGTGATTACAGGAACTTTGCATTCTTCTGGTATAGAGATGGGCCCTTTAGGGGATGACAGGGGGGTAAAGTTAGCACTGAACCTATCTGCCAGGATGTTGGCAATATCAGTTGGTTCTGTATATTTAGTGCCATTGTGCTGTAACTCAGAGCAGGTCTGAGTGTTGCCATTGAGATTATTGACATAGCTATAGAATGCTTTGTGGTTGTGTTTAGAGTCAGTGGCGAGTTTGTTTTCATAACTAGCTTTGGAGGAATTTATGAGGGATCTCAGCTTCTTACTAAGGCTGACCATGAAATTTCTCCAATCATTGGATGTTACTCTTTTTTGCAACAGTTTCTTTCTTCTGTTGTATAGTTTGTTTATGGCAGGGGACCACCAGATCAGCTTCCTTTTTTTGGGGGATAGCATCTTGGTTCTGTTAGGGATTGCATGATCCATGCACTTGTGTAAGTGCTTATAAAGTGCATTTGTGTAGGATTCAGCAGTCATACCTCTATTGTCCGTCAGCATGGGTGTCGTGAAGTTTGCCACTTCTGTCTTAAGAAGTGTGAAGTTGGCTTTGGAGAAATTTATTACTGTGGTTTCCCTAATGGTGGGTGGGGGAGGGATGTGGATGTCTAGGGTGATTAGCTTGTGGTCAGATGTGACCAATGAGGAATTGACCTCTGGTGTGGAGCACCGGTTGCCCATGTTGGTAATAACCAGGTCTAGGATATTGCTGCCCCTGGTGGGGGTGTGGAGTTGATCCATGCATTGGAATTTATGAATTCCAGAAAACATTGAGCATAAGAGTTGGTACATGAGTAGTTTTCCCACTTAATGGTAGGGTAGTTGAAATCTCCCATTATTAGGGTGTTAGGTTGTACCCTAATATTTTCCAGTGTATCAAGAAATGAGAAGTGGGAATCCTGGGGCATGGTGGGGGATCTGTAGCAAGCTACAATTTGGATTGCAGTCTTGCCCAGAGTTAGTTGCTCTTGGATAATCTTGAATACATTATGCTGAGCAACTAGCCTGGAGGTGTGGATATCCTTAATGAATATGGACATACCTCCGCCTTTAGTGTTTTGGTCCAGGTTAGGTGGCCGAAAGTTGTGGTATGAATTATAGCCTGGTAATGCAGGGGTACTCTCTGGAGCCTTGAACCAGGTCTCTGTCACTGCACAGATGTCGATGTTCTCCATTTTAAGGAATGCCTCACGTGAGTGCATTTTGAGGTTTAGACTTCTAGCATTGAGTAGCAATACCCTCAGATTCTTCTTGCCTGTACCTGCTAGTGTGGTGAATTTGTCATTTGAACCTTGCCTAAAAAAGGCACTATAGGGGTGGCTAGAGCCTTAGCCAGTATCCGAAATCCCAGGGACGACAGGTGCAGGCCATCTCTGGCAAACCATCATGGTTTGTCGATCATGTCATCCCAGGCAGACAGATACTGGATCTCCTTAGAATGACACCAGAAGCTTAGCCAATTGTTGAAGTCAATCATTTTGTCCTTGTACTGTGGTATAATTCTGGGTGATGGCAGGATGCTACTCAGGGCTAGGGTCATACCTACCTTGGCTACAAGATCGGACAGCTCCTCCATGTCCCTTTTCATGTAGTCCAAGGAGGTACGTCTCAGGTCATTCACACCAACATGGACAATGACAGAGTCATATTTGTACTTGTTGTGGAGTGACCTGAGTGCATGAGTTATGTGGTGGATCCTGGCATCTGACAGGCAGCTGACAGTAACTTTCTCCTTGTTTAGCCTGGTGAGTGGAACATCAGTGTGCCTGACTATAGAATCACCTATGACTAGAGTGTTGGGTACGTTGTTATGCCTTATGGGCTGTGGTTGAGTGGCACACTGAGTTTGTGGGCTATGTGTTATTTGGGTTTTGTTGGGGGATGGAGGTTGCTTGTGTTTCTGCTTTGGAGGTCCCTGTTGCTTTGGCAGGTTTTTACTGAGAACCTCCACGATGTAGGTGTGTGTTTTGTGTTTCTATGTGTGTGTTTTGGTGGTGTAGGTTTTGAGGGACTATGTGCTGAGTGTGGTGTGGTGCAAGTGGTTACCTTCTCCTCTTGACTGTTTAGTCCAGTCTTAGGTGAGATACAACATGTTACATACCATTCCTACATCTGTGGTGAGATACAGCACATAACATGTTACATGTCATTCCTTCATCTGTAGTGTCATGCAACACAACACATTACATACCATTCCTACCTCTGAGGTGAGATACAACACAAAACACATTACATACCATTCCTACCTCTGAGGTGAGATCCAGCACATAACACATTACATACCATTAAATACAAAAATAGACCAAAAGACACACAAAACCAGCTGAAAGTAAGGTTAGCGTTTTCGTTTACTTCATAAGCAATGAAGTAAACAAAAGTGCTAAACTTACTTTCAGCTGCTTTGGTGTGTTTTTTGGTCTTTTTTTGTATTTATTAGTTTGTGTTTTTCTTCGCTTTAACATTACATACCATTCATATGTCTGTGGTGAGATACAACACATAACACATTACATACCATTCCTACCTCTGTGGTGTGATACAGCATATAACATTACATACCATTCTTACCTCTGTAGTGAGATACAACACATAACACATTACATACCAACCCTACCTCTTGAGTGAGATTCAGCACATAACACATTACATACCATTCCTACCTCTGAGGTGAGATACAGTGCATAGCACATTACATACCATTCCTATTTCTGAGGTGAGATACAGCACATAACACATTATATACCATTCCTACCTCTGTAGTGAGATGCAACACACAACACATTACATACCATTCCTACCTCTGTGGTGAGATAAAACACATAACACATTACATACCGTTCCTACCTCTGTGGTGAGATACAAAACATAATACATTACATACCATTCCTACCTCTGAGGTGAGATATAGCACATAACACATTACATACCATTCCTATTTCTGTGGTGAGATACAGCACATAACACATTACATACCATTCCTACCTTTGTTGTGAGATATAGCACATAACATGTTACATACCATTCCTACCTCTGTGATGAGATACAACACTTTACATACCATTCCTACATCTGTGGTGAGATACAAAACATAATATGTTACATACCATCCCTACCTCTGTGGTGAGATACAGCACATAACACATTACATGCCATTCCTACCTCTATGGTGAGATACAGCACATAACACATTACATACCATTCCTTCCTCTGCGGTGAGATATATCACATAACACATTACACCCCATTTTGCCTCTGTGGTGAGATACGGCTCATAACACATTACATACCATTCTTACCTCTGAGGTGAGATACAGCACATAACACATTACATACTATTCCAACCTCTGTGTTGAGATACAACACATAAAACATTACATACCATTCCCACCACTGAGGTGAGATACAACACAAAACATATTACACACCATTCTTCCTCTGTGGTGAGATACAGCACATAACATATTACATAACATTCTGCCTCTGTGTTGAGATATAACCCATAACATTATACATTACATTCATACCACTGAGGTGAGATACAGCACATAACACGTTACATATCATTGCTACCTCTGTAGTGTCATGCAACACAACACCTTACATACCATTCCTACCTCTGAGGTGAGATACAACACATAATACATTACATACCATTCCTACCTCTGAGGTGAGATACAGCACATAGCACATTACATACCATTCATACTTCTGAGGTGAGATATAGCACATAACACATTACATACCATTCCTACCTCTGTGGTGAGATACAACACGTAACACATTACATACCATTCCTACCTCTGTGGTGAGATACAGCACATAACACATTACATACCATTCCTACCACTGTGGTGAGATACATCACATAACACATTTCATACCATTCCTACCTCTGTGGTGAGATGCAACACATAACACATTACATACCATTCCTACCTCTGAGGTGAGATAGAACACATAACACATTTCATAACATTTCTACCTCTGTGGTGAGATACAACACTTTACATACCATTCCTACCTCTGTGGTGAGATACAACACAACACATTACATACCATTCCTACTTCTGAGGTGAGATACAACACATTTCATAACATTTCTACCTCTGTGGTGAGATACAACACTTTACATACCATTCCTACCTCTGTGGTGAGATACAACACATAACACATTACATACCATTCCTACCTCTGTGGTGAGATAGAACACATAACACATTACATACCATTCCTACTTCTGAGGTGAGATACAGCACATAACACGTTACATATCACTCCTTCCTCTGTAGTGTTGTGCAACACAACACATTACGGGTCTATATCAGAATCATGAACATTCACAATGTCGAATCTGACATTGTTGACATGTAAACAGCGAAACCGCAGCACATCAAAAGGGAGATTTCCATTTAGTTCAAGGTAGTGTGGTCTCAGAGTTGGAATAATTAATTAGTGGGGGGTGTGGGGGGTGCAGGGGTGCTTGCCCCCCTGCTTAAAGCAAGTAGGTCTGTTTTTTTTACTTTTTGTGATGTTTTTATTAGGTGTTCAATGTTACTGGACTTCAACGATATGGTGTCGATTGTATCGTATTCGAAGTTCAGTAACTTCAAGCATCTAATATAAACCCACACATTACATACTATTTCTACTTCAGAGGTGAGATACAACACATAATACATTACATACCATTCCTACCTCTGAGGTGAGATACAGCACAAAACATGTTACATACCATTCCTTCCTCTGAGGTGAGATACAGCACATAACACATTACATACCATTCTTAACTCTCTGGTGAGATATAGCACATAACCTATTACATACCATTCCCACCTCTGTGGTGAGATACACTATGTTACACCCCATTCTGCCTTTGTGGTGAGATACAAAACATAATATGTTACATAGCATTCCTTCCTCTGAGGTGAGATACAGCACATAAAACATAACAGCAAAGAAGTTAGGAGCTATTACATACCATTAAATACAAAAAAAGACCAAAAAACACATGAAACCAGCTGAAAGTAAGGTTAGCGCTTTTGTTTACTTCATAAGCAAACTTCATCAGACAAACTTTGTATTTATTAGTTTCTGTTTTTCTTCGCTTTAACATTACATACCATTCCTATGTCTGTGGTGAGATACAACACATAACATGTTACATACCATCCCTACCTCTGAAGTGAGATACAACACATAACACATTACATACCATTCCTACCTCTGTGGTGTGATACAGCATATAACACATTACATACCTTTCTTACCTCTGTAGTGAGATACAACACATTACTTACCATCCCTACCTCTTTAGTGAGATTCAGCACATAACACATTGCATACCATTCCTACCTCTGAGGTGAGATACAGCGCATAACACATTACATACCATTCCTATTTATGAGGTGAGATACAACACATAACACATTACATACCATTCCTACCTCTGTAGTGAAATACAACCCATAACAAATTACATACCATTCCTACCTCTGTAGTGAGATACAACACATAACACATTACATAGCATTCCTACCACTGTGGTGAGATAAAAACACATAACACATTACATATCGTTCCTACCTCTGTGGTGAGATATAGCACATAACATGTTACATACCATTCCTACTTCTGTGATGAGATACAACATGTTACATACAATTCCTACATATGTGGTGAGATACAAAACATAATACGTTACATGCCATTCCTACCTCTAAGGTGAGATACAGCACATAACACATTACATACCATTCCTTCCTCTGTGGTGAGATACATCACATAACACATTACACCCCATTCTGCCTTTGTGGTGAGATACAGCACATAATACATTACATACCATTTCTATCTCTGAGGTGAGATACAACACATAACATATTACACACAATTCTTCCTCTGTGGTGAGATACAGCACATAACACATTACATACCATTCTGCCTCTGTGTTGAGATACAACACATAAAACATTACATACCATTTCTACCTCTGAGGTAAGATACAGCACATAATACATTGCATACCATTCTGCCTCTGTGGTGAGATACAGCACGTAACACATTGCATACCATTCCTATCCCTAAGGTGAGATACAACTCATAACACATATGTCATTCCTACCTCTGTGGTGTGATACAACACATAACACATTTAATGCCATTTCTACCTTTGTGGTGAGATACATTGTATAACACATTACATACCATTTCTACAGCTGTGTTGGGATACAACACATAACACATTACCTCCCATTCCCACCTCTGTGGTGAGATACAACACATAACATATTACATACCATTCTGCCTTTCTGGTAAGATACAGTGCATAACACATTACATACCATTCTAACTCTGTGGTGAGATATAACCCATAACACATTACATACCATTCCCACCTTTGAGGTGAGATACAGCACATAACACATTGCATACCATTCTGCCTCTGTGGTGGGATACAGCACATAACACATTACACACCATTCCTAACTCTGAGGTGAGATACAACACATAACACGTTACATATCATTGCTACCTATGTAGTGTGCTGCAACACAACACATTACATACCATACCTACCTCTGAGGTGAGATACAACACATAACACATTATATATCATTCCTACCGCTGGGGTGAGATACAACACATAACACATCACATATCATTGCTACCTCTGTAGTGAGGTACAACACAACACATTACATTTCATTCCTACCTCTGAGGTGAAATACAGCACATAAGACATTACATACCATTCTGCATCTGTGTTGAGATATGGCACATAACACATTACATACCATTCCTACCTCTGTGATGATATTCAGCACATAACACATTAAATACCATTCCTACCTCTGTGGTGAGATACAGCACATAACACATTACATACCATTCCTACCTCTTAGGTGAGATACAACACATAACACATTATATATCATTCCTACCTCTGTGATGACATATGACACATAACATACCATTCCTACATCTGAGGGGAGATACAGCACATAACACATTTAAGTACCATTCCTACCTCAGTGGTGAGATACAGCACATAACACATTACATTCCATTCCTAACTCTGAGCTGAGATACAACACATAACACATTATATATTATTCCTTACTCTGTGATGACATATGACACATAACACATTACATACCATTCATTCCTCTGTGGTGAGAAACAACACATAACACATTATATATCATTCATTCCTCTATGATGATATATGACACCACACTTTACTTACCATTCCTATTTCTGAAGTGAGATACATCACATAACACATTGCATACCATTCCTACCTCTGAGGTGAGATACAGCACATAACCCATTATATATCATTCCTTCCTCTGTGATGACATATTCCACATAACACATTACATATCATTCCTACCTCTGTGGTGAGATACAACACATAACACATTATATATCATTCCTTCCTCTGTGATGACATATGACACATAACAGATTACATACCATCCCTACCTCCGAGGTGAGATACAACACGTAACACATTATAGCTCATTCCTTCCTCTGTGATGACATATGACACATAACACATTACATATCATCCCTAGCTCTAAGGTGAGATACAACATATAACATATTATATATCATTCCTACCTCTGTGATAACATATGACACTTAACACATTACATACCATTCCTCCCTCTGAGGTGAGATACAACACATAACACATTATATATCATTCCTTCCTCTGTGATGACATATGACACAACACATTACATACCATTCCTACCTCTGTGGTGAGATACAACACATAACACATTACATACCATTCCTACCTCCGTGGTGAGATACAACACATTATATATCATTCCTACCTCTAAGGTAAGAGACAACACATAGCACATTATATATCATTCCTTCCTCTGTGATGACATATGACACATAACACATTACATACCATTCCTACCTCTGAGCTGAGATACAACTCATAACGCATTATATATCATTCCTTCCTCTGTGATGACATATGACACATAACACATTACATACCATTCCTACCTCTGTAGTGAGATACAACACATAACACATTACATACCATTCCTACCTTTGAGGTGAGATACAACACATAACAAGGTACTCCCAATCCTCCCTCAGTGATAGGATACTGCATGTCATATGGTTTAGCCCATCATAGCTCTCAACTCACCCAGATTTTGTAGAATGTTCCAAGTTTTGTGTCGTATTCATCCTGTCCCTTGTAAAATGTTTAATTTTCTGATACATCATTGAGGATTACAGTCAGTCAATAATGCCACACATTAGAGTTTTCATACATCTTCAAAACATGATTGTTGATGAAATCTTTACTCTTCTGTCCACCTTCAAATTGAATTACAGTAATATTTAAAAATTGTCCATGATAGTGAGCCTTTGTCCCAAAATATTTTTAACTTTGTGGCTGATTCTTGGACAAAGAAGTTAGGAGCTATGCAGCCCATTCCTACCTCTATGTTGGGATACAAAATATAACATGAAATGCCACAGTGGCTGGACGTAGCATGTAACATGGTACAACATATTCCTACCACTGTTGCAGGATGCAGCATGCAACATTACACTTCTCATTCTTACTGCTGTGTTGGGATGCATCAGGTAACATGGTGTATCACAGTCCTGCCTCTGTGTTTGTATAGACCATATAACAAGTTACATCTCATTCCTACCTCTGTGGTGGGATACACCATGTAACTAGACTATAGTTGGATGCAGCATGCAACTCTTATCTCTGCAGTGAGACACAAAAACAGTACTTTGTGGTCCTGCCTTTGTAGTTGGATATAACGTGTGGGTGGTACAATGTATACCTACTTTCCTACCTCTGTGGTGGGATCCCACATATATCACAGCATGTTACAGGCCTGTGTTTGTTTTGGATGCAGTATATAACATGGCACATCTCTCCTACCTCTGTGGTGGGATACATCATTAAACATGGCATCTGTGGCTGCATGCAGCAAGTTATAGCTCATTCCTACTTCTGCACTGGGTTATACCAAGTAACAAGGCATTTTACAGACCTGGTTTTGTAGCTGAATACAGCATGCAACTTTATCTCTGAAATGGGATACAACATATAACGTAGCATTTTACGATCTTGCTTCTGTGGTTGGATATAGAATGCGACTGGTACAACCTATTCCTACCCTCTTACCTCTTTGGTAGCATGCCACTTATATGACTGCATGTCAAAGGCCTGTGTATGTTATTCAAAGCAGTATATAACATGTCACAGATCATTCCTACCACTGTGGTGGGATACATCATTAAACATGGCATTTCACTGTCCTGCCACTGTGGCTACATGTAGCATGTAACAAGTTGCATCTCATTCCTATCTCTGTAGTGGGATACACCAAGTAACAAGGCATTTTATAGGACTGCTTTTGTAGTTGGATACAGCATACAACTCTATCTCTGAGGTGGGATACAACATATAACATAGCATTTTACGGTTTTGCCTCTGTGGTTGGATAGAGCGTGTGAGTTGCTACAACCTATTCCTACCTTTCAACATCTGTGGTGGGATGTGACATATATGATGATATGCCACAGTCCAGAGTCTGTGGTTGGATGTAGCAAGTAACATGGCATATTACATTCCTTTCTTAATGGTGAAATACTGCTTGCAGCATGGCATTTCACAGGAGTTTACTATGCAACTTTTGTATTGGGGTCTATATCACTTTATCAAAAATTGATAATGTCGAATGGCCAAAACATCAAAAGTGCTGTTCATCGAAACTGTTCTTGTGGGGGGGCTTCACCCCCACACCCCCAGCTAATTATATATACCAACTCCGAGATCACTGTACAGTGAGGAAAAGGCAAATTTCCTGATCCTCACTGTACCGTGATCCCACAAGGACAGTTTCGATGAATGGTACATTCGACATTATGGCTGTTCGGCATTATCAGTTTTCGATAATGTGATAGGAACCCCTTTTACTGTTTACTTGACATGCAATAATTAGACACCAAAACATGTAAAACCTTGGGTTATCATTACTTAAAACACCAACACTTCTAAGGTCATAAAAATATAAAAACTATATTTTGCAGGTCTTCCTGTTCTATCCAATGCAGGGTCAAACTATGACACTCCCTATGTATATATATATATATATATATATATATATATATATATATATATATATATATATATAATATATATATAAGATATATATATATATATATATATATATATATATATATATATATGGGTCCTAGTTAAATGATCGAAGTTCATAACTTCGAATTTCATATGGCCGAAACCATATGATCGAAGTTATAAAACTTTGAACATTTAAACT
>NC_056751.1:710227216-710424716 GCF_019279795.1 Protopterus annectens | reverse complement strand
GGGGTGTGACCAACTTAAAAGGGGCAGAGCTATGCTCAAAACCACAAAAACTGGGACTTTAATTAAATACGCTGACGTGGGTGCCAAACCATCATTATGAGAGTCCAATCAAGACAAAATGAAGTGTAGAAGAAAAAAAATATATTTCAATGTAATGGCTACATGACAACTTACTTAATATCTAGATGGAAAGAAAAAGGTTGTGAGGCATAAAAAATAAATTATTTTTAAATACATTACTGGAATGTCAATCAAAATCAAGTATAAAAAACAAGCAGCACTTGACTCAAACCACTTCTCCTTGCACTGCAGTTCTAATTATAATTTATATTCAGCTTTATAAAAGTACCAAGTAGCATGCTGAAAGTAGCAATTTCTGTGATACCCCCACTTGTAAAAATGTTTCTTATCCAAAAAAGACCTGCTGCCTGACAACAACTATCTACATGTTTCATGAGGTAAACATGATCAAAGTAAAAAATGAACAGCAAACAAGCAATAAGCTCAAGATAAATTGCTTAAAGAATTACTGCACAGGTTATGGACCACACATGATAGCTTGGCATTCTGTTTAGTTTACTGGTAAAGCCTGCAAAGATGACTGCAAGTCTCCAACAAATGTAGTGAGCTTCTGAAAATACTGTAATCCTGTCCTTTATTAAAAATACTGTCATATGCATTTAAATACCTAAGGCTTATACGTTATCTAGTTATGTAAATATTCTCTGCATGGCAACAACAAAAAGGATTTAAATGTTGGTAATTCTTTAACACTGTGTTTATTAAAGCTTAGTTACATCTTACAATCTCAGACAAGCTTACCTGATGGTCATTAAAGCATGGCTACTTAAACACAGAGCAACAGGCAGTTCAGCAACATGCATTTTCTGAATAATAAGAAGCATAAATCAACAGTATAAAAATATGACAGAAAAACAGAGCATTCTGCAAAATCAAGGACAGATGAAAAGCCACTGTAGTAAATGTGTCTATCTTGGATGGGGAGATACTCTGTACACTTACACTGCATAACTGCTCCTTGCCTTGCTTGGACACATCCAGAGTCACTACATGGAGGAGTGGGTTGCAACAAGCATGTCAAAATTTGAAATGCCTCTGGCTGATGGTGATGGCCCTGACACATTTGTCATACCTCTCAACCTCAGGGCAAGAAATCTGGGCAAAGCCATAAATAGAAGTGGGACAAAGGCCCAAAAATAAGGACAATTTTTAAATATCGCTCTTATAAACTTAGAAAGATAATAAAATAGCAAGTCTTGCATTAGTATGAATTTTCTGAAGGGTATGAAATCTGAAACTCAAATGTCTGTCATTATTTTCTAACTTTAATCTTTAATGATTTGCCACTAATTTGCCAGAAAACTACAATTTTATGAAAAATGGACCACAAATGTGATGCAAAAATATAAAACAGCCACACAATACAGCTGGAAACTTGTCAAAGAAAGGACACTTTTTAATATTAGTACTGTTAAGTTGAGCAGCTGACAAAATAAGAGAATCTACATACATTTCTGAAATAAAAGTAATCTGTAACTGTGATCATTACAATTATTTCTTAATTGTAAACCCTCCACATTTTCTTCCAAAATCGCCATTTTGTGGAGGGATTATTAGGGGAAGAACAACATTATGAGCCAAAGTCAGGGAAAGTTGAGAGGTTTGGATATACCTAATTCAATAAAGCGATTTATTTGCACATACCTCTCAACCTCTTAATGCAGGAAATATGGACAATGCCAAATATATTGGGGGAACACAGGTAGTATTAAAAATTGCTGTCATATAAACTTAGTTGATAGAATAACAGGTCTTGCTTTACCATGCATTTTTCTGAAGGGTATGAAGTCTGACACTCACTGTCTGTCATTATTTAGTGACTTCATTCTTAAATGATTTGCCAGAAAACCACAACTTTTATGAGGAACAAATCAAAAATAAGAAGCAAAAATCTATTCATTCTGTGAAAATCTGGATAGTTGAGAGGTATAGTTCAGCCGGGGCTGTCTTTGGAGTTTACCACCCTTCCCCTCTCACAAAATCATGGTTGAATGGGGCCTCCCCCTGGAGCCATTCCAATGTCCCATTACTTGGCTATTTCACCCCATTTACCATAAACACTAACGTGCATACTGCTTTGCTTCTACGATGATTTGGATTTAATTTAAAAGTTGTATTTTACATTTTACAGCACAAACACTAATAGACATCTGCTAAACAAAGCAATGCACTTTCACAATGAAAATAGACTTAGCATTAAAACTTCTCTGCCCTTGAAACTCACATTCATTGAAACAGCATTGAACCCCACATTCCAAGAAAATACATCGGGCCAGTGGCAGATAAAGATTAACTTTGGGCTGTTTTTAAATCATAGCCCCCTTGTACATGAAACATATATGTGTTCTTTGATACACCTTCCTGATTGTATTAAATTATATTCCTTGTATAATACAGTACAGTTGTTAGAGGGCATTTTAAATGTATTGTTTTGAACATGCATGTTCCAATAATGACAAAACTGCCCAATTCAGAACATGTCCATCATAAAAGTCTACTCAAACTTCTACAATCCACAAGTATCAGTAAATATGCACAATCTCTGCAGAAGTGAAAGTCATCTAAATAATTCCACATTAAAGAGATGTGTAACTAATGAAGAGGTTACTGCTAGCAAACAACTTTATATTGTATTGTTTCATCTACAACTAAAGTCCCTGTTGCCCTTGAGGAATAAATTGCCCATGTTACATTAGAAAAATGATAAGCTAGTAATATTGCAATAGGGAATAGATGGCAAACTGATAACAGGTTGATAGTTACTAGGTATCTCCACCAAAGAGGGCATTCTCAGGACTTCAGCATTCACCCCCCTTTAAAAGTGCAACACAATACAGTAATGCATCTACATACTGTAGGAGTAGAACCCACAGCCTTCTGCATTGAAAGCAAGTACACTACCTGTTGTGCTATTAACAATGCAAGCAGACTCAGCATAAGCAGCACTAAACTTCTCTTCCCTTGAAGCTCTCAGCTCCTTGTAAAATCCACTCAACTGTATCTCTCAACTTTATAGCACATGAGCACAAGAAATTTGGAAAAAGCCAAACTTTATTGGGGGGACAAAAGCTGAAAAAACAAGGACACATTTTAAACATTGCTTGTATAACCTTAGAAAGTTGCTAGACTAAAATGCTATGTTACTGCCATGCATTTCACTGCCAAGTCTTGAACCCAGGACCCTATGCATTGCAGTCAGAGCAACATACCACTATGCAAAATCAGCTGTTTCTTGAAAGACAGGAAGACTGAAACTTAAATGGCTATCATTTAGTGAATTCAGTTCTCACCATAGTTCTCAACCTCTTAGCACAAAACACCTGGACAAAGCAATAATGGGGGAATACAGCCCCAGTGAATTCAGTTCTCACCATAGCTGTCAACCTCTTAGCAAAAAAAAATGCACAAAGCCAATAATGGGGGAATGCAGCCCCAAAAAATAGGGACAAATGTCAAGTACTGATGTTATAAACTTAGCAAATTGCTAGAATAAAATGTTTTGTGTTCCCATGTAGTTTCTGAAGAATTTGTCTGAAATTCAAATGTCTGAAAATCCAGAAAACCACATATTTTATGAGGAACAGAACAGGGCAAAAATATGAATGCTTTTCACAAGCAATGGTGGGTAGGGAATTCAGGTTCTTGCTACCTGCATCCAAGGTTAAGGGTTTGAACCTGAGTTACTCTCTCTAGCCACCAGTTAACTGGGGCATTTCACATGCACACAAACATGTGCATGGACTTCTGGATTTTTTTATTTTGGTTTTCAGCTGGGGGGCTGCAGTCCTACAGTCCAGTAGCATGAGCCGCCACTGCTGCTCAGTACAGCAGAGCTGTGTTAATAAGGTGTGTATGCATCAGGAATCACTTGCATAATACTGAAAGCCACTTAGACAGATTTGTGTCATATACAAGGTGTCTATGAATTCCAAGTGAGGACCAGGAAAAGCAGCATTCTACTTTACATAGATGACACAGTTCTTTACAGATCCAGCACTAATCCTACCTCCATAAAACAAACACTTGAACAAGAGTTCTGCCCTCTGACCTTGTGGTTACAAAATGAGCACCTGGTACTGAACAACTTTAAAATTAAAACCAGTGATCGACGGAGCTTCACACAAATTAAAATCAGTCATCATCATCTGGCAAATAATGGCTAAAGACAGCAAACAGTTAGAAACATACAGCCACTTCTGATATGTATGGTTTGACCAAACACTTCACTTTCTATATCACATTCAACAAACCAAAGCCAAAATAAATAAAACATTATTTTGGACAAAAAGAAAATTCAGCTGTTATCACCTGAAGGCAGGAGAGTCAGAAGCAAAAGTGTACACATATTTAGAATATGGCCTTCTTTTATAGCCTTAGCCTCCTATACGAATCGACCTTACTTACAAACCACTATCAACACCAAATGCAACTTTATCATGTCAGCCTCCCAAATTGAACATCAACGCTAAATGGCTTTCAATTCAGCATAGGTGTGATCTCCTATATGGTTCCTTCAGATTCAAATTACTGACAGTGGAAGCTGTTCCTCTTCTTGTCAGCAAATGTACCAGTTCTATAAAATAACCAGTTATGATCTACCAGTTCCATTATGTCACCTCTACAAAATATAGCCTTACCCCTTCTTTGTGTGATCTCGGAAATCATAAAAGTAATTAGCAGGGGGTGTAGGGGCATAAACCCACCCTCCACACACACACATTTTTATTATTTATTTTTATTTATTTATTTATTTATTTTGCAGAAAGACTTGTCCCCTCTCTGTAAAAACAAAACAAACAAAAAACAATCTTTTTATTTGTTTTTATACACTATAAATTTTGCATGTGCTGAGGATGTTTCTTGGTGCATGCCTAGCTGCACATCAACATCGGCATTTTTGATGTTTTTACATCAATAATTTGCATGTTGACATTGGGAGTATTTGAGTTTTAGTAATACATCTGTATTCATCTTGGTATAACCTCCACTTAAGATCTGTCTCCACATCAATGATTAAAAAAAAAAACCTTCTACTTAAAGTCAAACCTCGCTCAACTGCAGCTAACATCCTCCCACCCGATCAACTGCAGCTGACATCCTCCCAACTGAATACTTAAAGACAGCTGCCAATGCCATAGCATACCCACTCTCTATCCTTATCAGTCACATCAGTATCTGAACCTTGTGTACCCTCATTATGAAAAAATCCTATATCAACCCTTTTCATAAAGGTGGCATCTTGGCTGATGTCTTGAAGTTTCAGCCTATTGCAATATTATCACCTCTCTCAAACATTCTTGAAAGATTTTTATTTTATTTTATTTTATTTTTATTTTACATTTGTTAACCAGGGGTTTCTGACTGAGCCAAAAAGGCCCTTTTTCAGCAGAGGCCTGGGGAGAAAAGCTCCAAATAGAAAAATTACAGATACATTTAGGTATTTAGACATGATCAGTATGCACACAAATTACAATAGACATGTTTTTACAGTGGTATGCAGCACATCAACAGTTACAGTGGAGAGAACAAACAAGAAAATATTAATTTAAAAATAAAGGTAATTAATAGATTTGTGGTGTACAGCTGAAATTTGGAACATAGGTAGAATAGGTACATAGTACACAGGTACAGTACATACATTGTACATTAGCCAGTGTTTATGATTAAGAGTGAAAACTATTATCAAATACTTTAGGTTTAGTATGTGCACCTTATCCACTTTCACTAGCCTGGGGAGCAGTCATGGCATTGACAACTTTGCTTGAGATGTTGCCTAATGAGGTTTATAAAGGAAGCTTTGGATGATGTGTTTGGTATGTTAGTGGGGAGAGAGTTCCATTTCTTAGCCAGTGAACTATTATATAGTGCGTCTCCAAAGCTATTGTAGCTGTTGGTGACTTCTAGTAGTAGTTTGCTTGATGATCTAAGAGGCCTTTTGGCTGAGTGATGTTGTACTAGGTTTTTGAGGGCAGGACACTTATTGGGGAGGTAATAGATAGAATGACAGAGGCAGAGGTGATTGTAGGTTAGGAGGTTGGGCAGTTCAAGCCAGTGGAGCTGTCTCAAAGCAGTACAGTGATGAGTTCTATATGAGCAATTTGCAGCAAAGTGGACAATTCTGTTATAGCAGGCTTCCATTTTGCTTAGTTCAGTTTTGTTAAGATTAGTCAGAATGGGAGATGCATAGAGTAGGGTGGATAGAAGTTGGGAGTGAGCAATGGCTGATCTTGTGTTGCTGGTAAGAAATGGTTTGATATGGAAGAGTGATCCCAGTTTGGCATGTACTTTTTTAATAGTTAAGTTGAGATGACTATCAAATTTTAGGTGGGAGTCTATGGTTATTCCCAATAACTTAGCCTGTGCCACTGGAGCAATTGGAGTAGCATTTGTGGAGTAGATAGTGAATTGACTGTTATCAGTGTTTTTGTTAGAACTGGTTATAATCATAAGCTGAGTTTTCTTTGGATTAAGGATAAGTTGGGCTTTGGTAAGGTAGTTTTCAATGCCAGAGAATGCTAGCTGAGTTGTTTGCAGGAGGGTGGGAATGTTTTGTGCAGCACAGATTAAGGTAGTATCATCTGTATACTGTATACTGAATGATAGATGCATGCTGTGTGAAGGTATGGAGGTCATTCATGAAGACTGTGAACAGTAGTGGTCCTAAGATAGAACCCTGTGAGACTCCTATAGTTATGGGTAGCTGAGGAGAGAGAGAATTTTCCCATTTCACAGCTTGGTACCTGTCAGTTATGTAGCTTTGGACCCAGGTAAGAGTGGAATTTGAAAGGTGATATTGGTTTAGTTTGTTTAGCAGGGTTTGGTGACTGTGTCAAACGCTTTGGACATATCCAAAAAAAGAGTTGACACCTGCAGGCCTTCAATTTTGAGATAGTTTACTGTGTCTGTAAAACAGAGGAGGGCTGTAGTGGTACTATGAGCAGGTCTGAAACCATGCTGAGTAGGTGACAGGATGTTGCTGTCTAGGAGATATTTTAGCATCTGGGTATGGATGCATTTTTCTAGAATTTTGGCCAGGGGGGAGAGTATAGCAATGGGTCTGTAGTTACCAGGGGGAAGAGTATAGCAATGGGTCTGTAGTTATTAAGTTCAGTGGAGGTCCCGCCTTTATGTATGGGTGTAACATAGGATAATTTCCAGAGTTTGGGCACATAGGTTTCAACAATTGATCTGTTTATGAGAGTGGAGATTGGGATAGCAATAGCATCTGCTGTGAGTTTCAAGAAATAGCTGGGGAGTAGGTCAGCTGCTGTTGATGAGGTTTTTTTAGTATGGCGAGCATGCTTTTGATTGAAATGGTGGAAACTGTTGTGAGGGTAAAGCTTGTATTAGTGTTAGGGGGGATAGTGTAGTTGGAACTGTCCTGTGATACTAAGGATAGAATTGAGTTCACAAAGTGGGAGTTGAATTGTGTTTCAATGGGAACTTTAGTGTCAGGGGTGGTTGGTTTGGGGGTAGCCTTTTGGGTGGATTTTAGTAGCTGGTTTACATTTTTTCAAACTTTTTGGGGGTTGTGTTGGTATTTAGTTTGTAATGTCATGTAGTAGGATTTTTTGCCCAGCCTAATGCATTTTTTTGCACAGTTGTGCAGTTCTTGGTACTTAGTTAGGCTTTGTGTTTCTTTGTTTTTTTGATAGTAAAGCCAGGCAGTGTCTCTGGACTTAAGGATTTGTTTGGTTTCTTTAATGAGCCAGGCATTTGTAGAGGTTCTAACCTTGATTTTGCGCAATGGAGCGACAGTGTCTAGATGTTGTAGAAATGTTTTGTTAAAATATGCTACAGCCTGGTCAAGTGGGACGGTTTTTAAGGGGGTCCAGTCACAGTTACAGAGTAAAATATCGAGGACCTCAGCAGAGAAATATTTTTGTTTCTAGTGGATTTACAGTTAGTTGTTTTGCATATGCTTGTTCTACTACATATAAGGTATATTATGTTGTGGTCACTTAAGGTGTCTGGGAGACTGCCTGTGTGGGGGTACAATGTGGGGTTGTTAGGACCCAGTCAAGGATGGATTCCCTTTTAGATTTTTTATTACATCTAGTTGGAATTTTGACTAGCTGCTGGTAGCCATGGAGATTTATTAGATTACTTGGTGGTTCTGATATACAGGTGAACCAGTCTAGGTTGAAATCCCACAAAATGACAGTTTCTTGTGAGTATGTGGAAGAACACCAGGATAAGAAGTCTTCAAGGCTAGCAGGTGTATTACCAGGTGGAATATAGATCACAATTGTGGTGATGACCTTTTTAGGGTGAAGTTGAAGTTCTGAGATAAGCATGTCCCAATTATTGGGGGAGGGGTAGGAGTTTGGTATTTGATGTACAGTTAAGTTGGACTTGTACAGTAAGGCAGTTCCACCCCCTTTATGAAGTGGCCTGTCTTGTCTAATGATATTGTAGCCGGTAGGGAAAACGTCTGAGTTAGCTATGTTTTTATTTAGCCAGGTTTCTGTTAAAGCAACTATGTCTGGGGAGTAGTGTGCTATTGTGGTCTGGAGTTCAGGTATTTTATTTTTGATACTTCTAATATTAATATTTAGCATTAAAAAATGGTCAGTTTTGCTGCTGTTGTTGATTTGCCTAGGGATGAAGATAGTGGGGGTATTATATTCTGACAATTGTGTTGGAGCAGTTTGTGTTGGATAGGATGGATTTGGGCCTGGGTTGGGGTGCATGTCCCCACTTATGGTGAGCCTGGTGTTAAAATGGTAATACAGATGTTGGAGTCTGGTGATGAGTGTGAGAAAGTATTGTGTTTTTTGGAGTAGGAATGAGAGCATATGTGTTTAGTTCTGCATTGAATTGGTTTGTTATGTAGTTCTTGAACGATTGTGGGCAGATATTATTATAATGTGCGGTGTCTGCATATGAGAGTGCATAATATAGCATTGTGCTACTAAGTTTAGGGATATTGCTAGAGTGATAACTTGTGGAGTTATAGAGAATTATGACAAGACAAACTAGACTTAGTTGTGTAATAGTCATGGTTATAAAGTTTAAGTTGGTTCTAGGTAGCGGTGTGAATAGAAATTACAAGGTTGCACTATATGTGGATGGCTAAGTAGTGTGGGGTGATGTAATAATACCTAGCGGGAATGAGAGTGGTTGGGAGTATTTTGTGATGGAGCAAGTGGGTGTGGTGTAATGTGATCTGGCTTGAGGAGCTGTGATTGGTGGAGGTGATATGAGGTTGAGCTGTGGGTGTGGTTGCGATTACTATAAATGTAGAGGTAGTAGGGGCAGGAGAGAATTGGGGGCAAGGCAGGGGAGCAGAAAGAGCCCTAGCGTTAGCAAGGGCAAACAGAGTCGGGCAGAGCCCACCAAGACAAGAGTAATGGGCAGCAAAAGGTAAGTGTTACTTTACAAATCTGAACAGTTTAAACAAATTCCTGAGGTCTAATGGCTTACCAGCAAGCAGAATTCAATTGCTGAAGAGCAGTACTTTTGTCCTGGTGGGAGACTAGTAATTTAAATATGGCTCTATGCTCAGCAGGATTCTAATATATACTTAGTATAGGGGAAGGGGGATAGCACAAGGGGTGTAAACTAGGTGGAATGCAAAGAAACCAGAGAGGCAATCAGTGGAAATCTATCAGTGAAGGCCTCAGAGGGGGTGAGTAATAATTCAAACTCTACCTGTAAAGTGAAGGAGAGAAGAGACGGCAAAGTTTATTAAGGTTAGCAGTGTGTCTTCACATTAACTTGCTTATTAGTAGCCAGTTTGTGCACAGATTACAGTAGGGAGATACATTAGCAATGAAGGGGAATATATAGTGATGCAAATAAACAGGTGGGCTCAAGTGATACAGACTAAGGCAGAAAGCACTGAGAGGCCTGCTTGATGGTTAATTTAATCACAGAGATCTGAATTAAATGTATACTGTCTATTGGACAGTTAGGATTACTGCACTCACTGGTAGGGGGAGGACACAAGGCTACAACAGTCAGTTTTATTAGCACACTGAGAACTACTAGGAAACACTGCTAATGTTACAGCTTCACTCTCAGAACACATACAAGTAGAATGCCTGGGTGGACTGACCTTGCTCTTGAGGCTCAAAATGTATATCCTTGTTTAGTTCTGCAGCACTGATTCCTTCTTAGACTGTATGTCTTCATAAGCATATATATATATATATATATATATATATATATATATATATATATATATATATATATATATATACATATACTAATGTATATATTGTAAATGGCTTTACTTTCATTGCTAGTATTTTTACTGAGAATCTTCTGCAGTAGCATAACATCGTATAGTGACAGGTGTCTCCTTTGTTTCTGTACTATATACTTAATTCAGCTGCCTACCACAACTGTATTAAATCACAGTTGTCTTGTTTTACAACCCAGGGTGAGTCTGAAAATGGTCCACTGAGACCTGAGCCTTACCTTAGTAAAGGTATATATTGTTATTAATATTGACTTCACCTCTCAGGCAAAATAAACATTGTGAACCAAGTTATTTTCCTCAGCTTGTCAGAGTATAAAGTCACAAACATTATGAACCAGTCTTCTATTCTGAGCTTAATGGTGATATGTAATTACATTTATTTACAGTTCTTAATGGCAGCTTTTACTTGTCATAGTAATGTAGCTGCCTCTATATTTAGTCACCAGCTCACTTTAATGTTAATTCAAAGTATCCCTGTTTGAACTAGGGATATATTTAAGCTAATATCATGTGGTTAAATATGGTAATTAGTTTTTACTTTAAGTAGATTAATTAGATATTTTAATATATGCTGACATAATAACAGTAGAAGCGTATTGCTGACCCTTTCCCTTTAACTATACACTTGGGAATCCTGGAAAGGCGTAGGACATACATCAGCTGTAAGCTGACTTTGTGGAATTATTTTTAGTGGATGAATATAATCCTCACTGTGGATACCTATTATTACGTCTGGACAACACATTTTCCTATCAGTGGACCATCCTGTCCTGGGGAGAAAGACAGAGAGAGTAATATCCAGAACGCTTATAATACAGCATAGGCTGAATAGGGGGCCTGTATTTAAGTATAAACATCTGGCCTGTTCACAACAAGATGAGCTGATCATTTGACTTGCTGCAAAGCACTAATTTTGCATTTGTAAAAGAAATATGTCTGGATGCAGCTTACCTGACAGAGGTTTCCCATAAGAAGTCAAAGATCTTGTCCAAAGGGATTTGTTCTGCACCAAAGCAAATAGACTGCATAGATAGATGGTGCAATCTGGGTGGTCTAATCAACCAGGATGCTTTCATTTTTTTAAAATGTCAGGCTACCATTCAATACTTTGTGGAAATGACTGGACTGATTCAGCATGAAACTATCCAGTAATAGGCTATAGGACTGTGCTGTCATATGAGGAGGGAGTATCTGACTTTTCAGTGAAGGGAGTTTCATTTCATTCACCACCTTGAGGTCATGGATTTGATTTCAAACTTGTGTCCTACAACATGTGAACTACAGCTTAACCCCCCCCCCCAAAAAAAAAATCTTATGCGTTCTTGCCTGGAAACCCTTAGTCTGGTTATTTCACAGATTGTGACAACTTCATTTATTGTTTTTCATCTGTATTAAACAAAGCATTAGTTATCCTACCCTTTTAGTCTATAAAATGAATGACCCTGTCTTGAACCTCCTGCTCAGCTGTGTTTCTGAGTCTTCTGCTTTAGTCTGTGATATTTAAACTCATCAAAAATGGAATATTTCTCTGGTCTTTGCCAAGAGACTCTCGAAAACATAGCTTCCATACACCCTTTGGTATTTGTGTTCCACTCCCAGCTTTGTTACCTTAGACACAAAACTAAAGCAAATTGAACAGAATCTGGAAATCCATCCCAAAAGAGATATGTAACACCTTCTCCTTCCACAAATTAGGAAAGATCTGAAAGCTTATCTCTTTAAGTAAGTTAACCATAAATGTTTCAACAAAGGAAATGTCAAATAGACTGTAGAAGCTTGGGCATCTGCTATCTACCTATTGAATTAATAAGTTCTCTCTCTCTCTTGTTGTACATTGTCTGACTACATTGTTGTACAGATCTGTGTCTGTCAAATGTCACTGATATAATTATTCACCATTCTACAAAATCCCTTGGACATTTCATGATGTTTTTTTCCTGCAATAATATGTAGTCACTTACTTTTTATAATTATACACATTGGTTAAGCCTGAAAATGGTCCAGGTGGATCAGTATTCTACCTACATTAACAGCACAAACATGCATGCATAAATACACACACACACACACACACACAAACACATGTATATATATATATATATATATGTGTGTGTGTGTGTGTGTATGTGTGCATGTGTGGGTCTACCTTGCTTTACTGTACCGGACTTTAAAATAACTCTACACAATCCATTGGACATTTCATGTATGTTGCTATATGTTGCATGAAATTATTTCATGATGTTTTTTTCCTGTAATAATATGTAGTCACTTACGTTTGTAATTATCCACATTAGCTAAGCCTGAAAATGGCCCAGCTGGATCAATATTCTACCCACATTAACAACACAAACATACATGCATAAATACACACACACACACACACACACACACACATATATATATATATATATATATATATATATATATATATATATATGTGTGTGTGTGTGTGTGTGTCTATGTATGTATGGGTCTACCTTGCTTTACTGAAATTATACTTTACCGGACTTTAAAATGACTCTGCACAATCCATTGGACATTTCATGTATGTTGCATGAAATTATTTCATGATGTTTTTTCTTGTAATCAGACATTAGCGAAAAGAATAGGAGCCATATTTAAAACCCAATTCATAGTCACATGTTCAGTCACCTCACATGACACTATGTCACCTGATACAATTCTCATTTCTATAACACATATAACTAAAAATTGTGTAAAAAAATAAATACACTTTCCTATTAAATTAGTACTCAAATTCTTATGTACATGTATAAAAAATACATAGATATATAGATGTTAAACACATGAAAAAAGCCAGCTAAAACAACTTAAAATCAATGTTTGTTGTTGTGTGCATAAAAAATTGTTACATATCCCTAATAAATCTAAATAAATTTTAGTTAAATATCATAAATGCATGTGTACTTGTGCCACATTTTTCCAAAAGCAATTATTTGAAAAGCTTTAGGGGCAAGTTTTTAGGGGGGGGGGGGGTTGTGTGTATATAACAAACACAAAAAGTGTCCCAAAGTTATGTCTGTTCACTAAAGTATTAACTTTATGTTAACGTTTTAAACTCCTCAGTTTCAAAACGCATGCCAAGGAGCATACGTTGTTCAACCCTGGTGCCATATAAACCCTAGTTCTAAGCTGCTAAATCAGCTCCTTCACCTCAAGTTTTAAACCTAATGGACCACCTCTGATATCAAATTCAATTTGGTCGATCACCCTGAATGTGAAGGAATGACCAGGGTTTTCAAACACGCCTTGCCAGCGCATTGCCTGTTTTTGCTTTCCTGATGTGGTATATATGCTCGTACACTCTTTCCCTTAGTTTATGCTCAGTCTTGCCAATGTAAAAACCCATACAAGACTGGCAGGAAGCGAGGTAAACAACCATAGAGGAATTGCAATTAAATATGCACTTACAAGAGAATTTTTCATCCAAGATGTTAAATCGGTTGCCTGCAATAAGAGCAGGCTTCACATTTATACATACCTGGAATACGTATCATCTTTGGGGGTTGCAGTTCCAAGGTGTTTTTCAAATTAATCCCCTCCTATAGACTACATTCAGTACAGGTCTAAGTTTTATAAATTCTTTATCCGTTTGGAAAATATTCTAATTTTTTTGCAAACTCTGTTTAATACTTTCACCATCTGAACTAAACATAGTAATGAAAGCATACCTGTAATCAACCCTTGGGTTACTTTCACCTCCAGCAGGTACCCCAGAATCAGTACTCATCCCCTTATTGCCGTTATCTAGAATAGCTTTAACATGGCCATTTACCCTTTTACTTTGAACTTCCTCAAATAGGTTGTTCAGCATGTCTACAGGGTATCAGCTGTTTGTAAACATTTGTAATAACAGTCTACACTCCTCCTTGAAGTCAATGACCGTGGTACACATTCTTGCGGCCCTGACCAGTTGTCCCTTTACTACGGACCTTTTGTGATGTTGGGGGTGGGCACTACTGTAATGGAGAAAGGAGTTACAATAAGTGTCCTTCCGATGTATTTTGGCTAAATCAGACCTCCCAACCATTCCGAATTACTCGGTTTTTACCGAGTTTTCGTGTCCAAATTAAGGGGTGCCATGATTCCCGAGTGGCACCCCTTCATTTCCGATTTTTCTTTTCTTTTTTTTTTAAATTTTCGCGCTGTCGGAGCTGACGTCATCACGTGCGCGATGACGTCAGCACCGTCAGGCTACCAGCCAGTCGGAATTGAGCTCAAGGAGCTCGCATCAGCATTTCCGGCTGGCGGTTAAGTTAACGGCGGGAATGCAACACGAGGAACAGAAGAGGCGGGGATACAGTCAGCGAGCCCTGAAGGGGCTGGGGATACAGGGAGCCCTGAAATGGAGCCGGGATGAATGCCGGCTGGGGGATACAGTGAGCCCTGAAATGGAGCCGGGATGAATGGCGGCAGAGGGATACAGCGAGCCCTGAAACGGAGCCGGGCCCGGGATTAATGGCAGCAGCAGCAACATGAAGATGTAACAGAAGAGGCCAAGCACTACTCAGGGTAAGAGAGAGAGTGTATGTGTGTATGTGTGAATGCTGTGCAGTGCAACATGTGAAAGTTAAGCTGCTATGTTGTTGTTTTTTAAGTAGTCTAATGAAAAATAAATGCATATCTGCTTTTGCTGTTTATCGTTCTGTTCCTGCAGAAAAGTGCGGTTTGCAAAATGTTTGAAGGCTGCTGCAAATAACTTTAAAATGTGTGTGGAGAGAGAGGTATTCTTCAGAGCTTTATTGCTTGCTTTTGATTGCATTTTCTGAGAACATGTTCAGGATATTCTTTATTATAATAGTGATGGTGGTCTTCAATATAAAATGTGGAAGTTGATACTGGTTTATTCTAATGCAATCAGCAATTTGAGAATTCATTGTTATGAAAGCAAACTTGTCCAATTTGTTTACTGCAAAGGGAAATATATATTAGTGACTTATTTACTGGGTAGGAGTCTTTACTTAAAATATGTTAGTGCCAGTCCAGATTCAACTGCTTCAGGAGGGAGTAAAGTTTTCTGTCAACTAAATTATTCTGGCATATTTGATTTTCTGATTGAAAGGTGCAGTTTTTTCCTTCTGTCAGTCATATTCCACATTATGGGTTACTTGTTTATTTATGGTGTATTATTTTTAGTTTTAACTAAGGTGCAATGAGTTGCTTTAAACCATTCGAGTGCACCCCGGAGTAAGGGCAATCAGCTTCATCACGGCTGGACAGGGATATGCTGTGTTGCCCATCAGATCTGTTTACTTAACTTTAAAAAGTCTGGTTAAGTTTGTGTCCTTTTCAGGTATGACCTGGATTGTAATAGCAATAACACGGTAATAGTATACAGTTGACATACCTTCTAATATCTTAACTCAGAAGTTTCCTTGACTGTGGTGTTCGCTGTGCTGCAGTTACAACCAAAGTCCTAGCAGATCATAAGGAGATATGATGAAAGGCAGATAAACTACTGGTTTATTTTCTTAGTGTTTTGTTTACATGTAGCATACACAGTATGTGAGCACTTAATGTTCTGTAAATTGTAGGGTTTTTAGACCTTCTGACATTATATTCATGATTAGGGTTTCTGAGTATTCATCACAACCTAACTAAAACTAATACTGATTTATTTCTTCATTTATACATTTGTTTACTGGGTAGGTGCTCTGGTTCAAAGACGCAGACCACAACAGCAAAGATATTTTAATGTAAATTGCAATGTAACTACATGAAGAGCAGTAAAATAAATAATACAGAAATATGATTACAGCAAGAACTGTGTGTGTGTGTGGAAGTAGACATTTATCAATGGAAATGTTCTGAATAGGGCAGTTTTGTCATTATTGGTTCATGCATTTTGTTTCATTGCCTACTGGAAAAATGTTCAAACAATAAATTTAAAATGCGATTCTGTGTATGGAAGTAGACTTTTATGATGGACATGTTCTGAATAGGGCAGTTTTGTCATTATTGGTTCATGCATTTTGTTTCATTGCCTGCAATGCCTACTGGAAAGATGTTTAAACAATAAATTTAAAATGCACTTTACTTAAGTCTAAAGAGTGTGCTGTATTATACAAGGAATATAATTTAATAAAGTCAGGAAGGTGTATCAAAGGACACATGTATGTTTCTTGTTTTGTGTGCAAGGAGCTTATGATTTGAAAACAGTCCAAAGGTAATCTTTATCCACCACTGGCCAGATGCATTTTCTTTGGATGTGGTGTGGGTTTCAATGCAGTTTGAATGAATGTGAGTTTCAAGGGCACATACGTTTTAATGCAAAGTTTATTTTCATTGTGAGACAGTATTGCTTTGTTGAGCAGATATCTGTTAGTGTTTAACTTTGTGCATTGTGCTATAAAATGTAAAAATAAAATCCAAATAATCATTTTAGAAGTAAAGCAGTATGCACACATTAGTGTTTATGGTAAATGGGGTGAAATAGCCAGGTAATGGGACTCTGGTGCTATATTTTGGTTCTGTTCTTCAGTTTGCGTTTGAAAGTTGGTATCCCACGATTCCACTGGAGTGGGCGGGGTTATGTAATTATGTATGCAAATTTCACGTTAATCAGCGTACAGATTTGTACCTATTTTTCATGGGCCTTGTCCAGATTTTTGATGTTTCCAGGTTGAGAGGTATGGGCTAAATGCTGTTTGTTGGCCTTATCCTTCCTTAATTCAACATCGAGAAAAGCTATTCTTTCAGTATACAATACATGGGTCAATAGCAGAAAATTGATCGTGTTATTACAGTATGTCATAAATTCCTCAAACATACTTTCTTCTCCCTTAAAGATCAAAAAAATATCATCCAAAAATTTGGTGTAGTAGTGAATCTCACCCTTAAATCGGTTTATGATGTTATGTACAAATTGATTCTCCCAAAAGGCCATTACTAGGTTGTCAAAACTGCCACCCACTGGGGACCCCATTGCCACCCCAATGTTTTGTAAGTAAAACTGGCCATTGAACAAAAAGAAGTTGTTGGACAAAATTATGTCCAACAGTTCTGTTATTAGGCCGATTTCAGAAGCAGGTGCACCTCTTTTTACTAATAATAACTCGAGCAAGTCAAAACCAATGTCATGTGGGATGATGGTGTACAAATCTTTGACGTCAGCTGTGGCAAAGTTAAAATCAGGATGAAAAGCCTGGTTATTTATTGTTTCCAATCCTTGCAAATAAGGGTTCCCTTGATAAGTATTTTATTAACAGACTGTCCACAAATTTTGCCAATGGGTATGTCATTGAGTCCCTTCCATCCACAATTGGGCACATGGGAGGGTCCATCAAGAATTTGTGGATTTTTGGAATCCCGAAAATCACAGGAGTTTTAGGGGAAACCATAGTTAAGTAATTTACCAGATTTAAATCAATCCTGTTCTCCATGGCCAGGTCATTAACAAACACCTTGATACAGTTATATGCTTGGTTCACCTCATTTAGAGAAACCTGCATGTATGTAGCCAAATTAAGCATATTTTCCATTCTCTGAATTTAATTTGTTTGATCAAACAACACCAGACCACCACCCTTATCAGCCTTAACAATTCTTACATCAGCATTCCTCAAGGTGTCTATCAAAACCCATTCATCCCTTAACATGTTAAGGCTTCCCTCCTTAAATTATTCACATTGTTGAACCTATTTCTTTTGTTGACCAACAAACGCCTAAGGTCAATGTCACACATCCTTTCAAAAATATCCAACAATGGATGTAAGGGTGGGTTGTAAACACTAGGTACTTTTAGCTCTGCATTCACATTCAACTCTATTGTTAAACAACAAGTTTAAATTAAGTTTCCGTAAATACAACTTTAAATCAATCATAACACCACAAATATCCATTCTCTTAGTTGGTACAAATGTCAAACCTTTAGAGAGGGTATTAACTAATTCTGGTAATCTATGTATTCCAAGTAGTTAAAAATCTTGAAGTCGCCTCCAGGATCGACTATTACATGTGGTAAGCGTACTATCTCAGGCTGTCCTAAGGTGGGTTGCAAATTACAGTTAGAAACGGGGTTTTGAAAGTTAATATTTGCTTCCACCACCATATTGGATGTTACCTTTTGCGGCCTCGACACTTGTTGTTGGTCTTCCACCCATTGTGTCCATTGTTCTGAGTTACCCGATCTTGCTTCTGTCCCTGGTGAAAATTTGGGTAGTAAGCTGCTGACCTAACATTCATGTTTGCCTGGGACTGAACAGCTTCGGTTCGGTTTTGAAGTCATTCACTTCTTAGTTCCTGGGTGTCTGTCCTGTAGGGTTATTCCACCATTTCCATCACTTGCACCAACCAAATCCCGTTCTTCTAGGCAGGAGAAGCAGTTATTTTCTCCTGTATTAAACAGTTTGTTGTTACTACTAGCCCGGGTATTCGGAAGGTTGCTGTTCACTTCCTCTCGGGTATTCCATTGCTCTGAGGGGGAGGCTCGGGATAAGCCATCCCTCTCTTGTACTTGTCCTTGTTTCGCTTCAATTTTTTAATTTAAAAAAATTTTAGCTTCTACATTTGCTTATTGATACTAGTGAAAACCCGCTGGTAATCGAATTGGTACTGGGGGAAATCAAGGTCCATCCTGGTAGCATTATCCACATCCCTGATCTGTTGCACTAGCATGTCCGCCATGAATTGGTATTGCTTAATCAGCACCTCCAGAAATTCAGACCCTTATTGATCAAACAGTCTCAAGAGCTCAACATGGAAGGCAAGGATTCCTGGTCTTTTTTGGAACAATAAATAACTAGACTTTTCATCCTGATTTTAACTTTGCCACAATTGACGTCAAAGATTTGTACACCATCATCCCACGTGACGTTGGTTTTGAATGGCTCGAGTTATTATTAGTAAAAAGACGTGCACCTGCTTCTGAAATCGGTCTAATAACAGAATTGTTGCACATAATTTTGTCCAACAACTTCTTTTTGTTCAACGGCCAGTTTTACTTGCAAAACAGTGGGGTGGCAATGGGGTCCCCAGTGGGTGGCAGTTTTGCCAACCTAGTAATGGCCTTTTGGGAGGATCAATTTATACATAACATCATAAACAGATTTAAGGGTGAGATTCACTACTACACCAGATTTTTGGACTATATTTTTTTGATCTTTAAGGGAGAAGAAAGTATGTTTGAGGAATTTATGACATACTGTAATAACACAACCAATTTTCTGCTATTGACCCATGTATTGTATACTGAAAGAATAGCTTTTCTCGATGTTGAATTAAGGAAGGATAAGGCCAACGAACAGCATTTAGCCAAAATACATCAGAAGGACACTTATTGTAACTCCTTTCTCCATTACAGTAGTGCCCACCCCCAACATCAAAAAAGGTCCATAGTAAAGGGACAACTGGTCAGGGCCACAAGAATGTGTACCACGGTCATTGACTTCAAGGAGGAGTGAAGACTGTTATTACAAATGTTTACAAACAGAGGATACCCTGTAGACATGCTGAACAACCTATTTGAGGAAGTTCAAAATAAAAAGGTAAATGGCCACATTAAAGCTATTCTAGATAAAGGCAATAAGGGGATGAGTATTGATTCTGGGGTACCTGCTGGAGGTGAAAGTAACCCAAGAGTTGAATACAGGTATGCTTTCATTACTATGTTTAGTTCAGATGGTGAAAGTATTAAACAGAGTTTGAAAAAAAATTGGAATATTTTCCAAACAGATAAAGAATTTATGAAACTTGGACCTGTACCAAATGTAGTTTATAGGAGGGGGATTAATTTGAAAAACATCTTGGAATTGCCACCCCCAAAGATGATACGTATTCCAGGTATGTATAAATGCGAAGCCTGCTCTTATTGGAGGTTTATGCAAACAGGCAACCAATTTAACATCTTGGATGAAAAATTCCCTTGTAAGTGCAGATTTAATTGCAATTCCTCTATGGTTGTTTACCTCACTTCCTGCCAGTCTTGTATGGATTTTTACATCAGCAAGACTGAGCGTAAACTAAGGGAAAGAGTGTACGAGCATATATACCACATCAGGAAAGCAAAAACAGGCAATGCGCTGGCAAGGCGTGGTTGAAAACCCTGGTCATTCCTTCACATTCAGGGTGATCGACCAAATTGAATTTGATATCAGAGGTGGTCCATTAGGTTTAAAACTTGAGGTGAAGGAGCTGATTTAGCAGCTTAGAACTAGGGCTTATATGGCACCAGGGTTGAACAATGTATGCTCCTTGGCATGCGTCTTGAAATTGAGGAGTTTAAAACGTTAACATAAAGTTAATACTTAGGTGAACAGATATACACTTTGGGACACTTTTTGTGTCCATTATACACACATAACCTCCCCCCCCCTAAAAAATTGCCCCTAAAGCTTTTCAAATAATTGCTTTTGGAAAAATGTGGCACAAGTACACATGCATTTATGATATTTAACTAAAATGTATTTAGATTGATTAGGGATATGTAACAATTTTTTATGCACACAACAACAAACATTGATTTTAAGTTGTTTTAGCTGGCTTTTTTTCATAGGTTTAACATCTATATATCTATGTATTTTTCATATATGTACATACAAATCTGAGTACTAATTTAATAGGAAAGTGTACTTATTTTTTTACACAACGTTTAGTTACATGTGTTGTAGAAATAAGAACTGTATCAGGTGACATAGTGCCATGTGAGATGATTGAACATGTGACTATGAATTGAGTTTTAAATATGGCTCCTATTCTTTTAGCTAATGTCTGATGAAGTTGACTGTATGAAGAATTGACGAAAGTGCTAACCATAAAAATGTTTAAGAATTACTGGTGCCTGCCTATTTTTTGTTGTTCTTCAGTAGTTTGTTTGCAGTTTGAGTTTACACTTTTTTCCTGTAATATTATATGTAGTCACTTACTTTTTATAATTATACACATTGGCTAAGCCTGAAAATGGCCCAGGTGGATCAGTATTCTACCCACATTAACAACACAAACATACATGCATAAATACACGCACACATATGTGTGTGTGTGTATATATATATATATATATATATATATATATATATATATATATATATATATATATATATGGGTCTACCTTGCTTTACTGAAATTGTACTTTACCAGAATCACATCACTGGAATTTTAATCTGGGAAAGGAGGCAGTTGGCCATCATGGGGATATTTGCCCTTTTGTTTACTATAGTGTGATCTCGGAATTGGTATATTTAGTTGAGGGGGAGTGGGGGGTGAAGCTCTACACTTGGGTGGGTTTGATATGTTTCAGTATGTTTGTTTTGTAATGTTGGCTAACTGTCTCCTTTCCAGGATTAAAGTTCCAGTGATGTGACCATTCGTTAAAGTAGGTTTTTGGCAATGTCGTCTCATCGTTTTAAAGTTCTGTAAATATAATTTTGATAATGCAAAGTAGACTTATATAAATAAATATATATATATAGACGCACACACACAAGTAAATACATACATGCCACACATACATACATAAATACATTTATGCATGCATGCAAACATACATAAATACATATGTGCATATATACATACATAAACACATAATACATACATACATAAATACACACATATAGCATGCATACATAAGTACATACATAAACCCAACTTTTGTGAGAAAGTTAGGGAATTCATGACCTCTTTCATCCATTTCAATCAAGATTCAGTGCTCATTAGATCATATAACCTATCTTCATTAGGTTATTTAATGATCTCCTGGTGGTGGTGAGTCAATGATTATATTCTGTTCTGGTCCTTCTTAATGTTTGTGTGATATCTGATACTATAAGCAATGACATATTTTTGAATTGTCTCTGTTTCTACCTCATTTTAATTGTTTATGTCTCAGCTATGGTTTAGACCCTTCTATTCACACTGCAAGCAGATTCTGAGCTGAGGAGTTCTTCTTAAAGGTATCCATTTTGACATGACATTTTGCTGGACTCCATTCCATAGTTATTGCTGTTTGCAGTGAATATGTTCCTCCTATGGGTTGTCATTCCAAGATGAGGTACATAAGGTATCATAAGTATCAGACTCTGTTTCTCCTTCCTTTTGGAGCACTAGCACTTCGATTCTCCCAGAAAATTATTTAAATTCTATCTTGACATGGATGAGAAAAACACTTGACCGAAGCTGAACCCCAGCAATACTCAGGCACTGACTTTCCATGGAAATCTTAGTCCCTTTTCATCTACATGCCTTTCTCCTACTTATAAAAATAGGGTAACAGTCTGAAGACTGATGACAAAGCACAAACTCTGGAATAATCCCCAATAACCAGCTGTCACTTACTAGTCATGTGACAGCTACATTTAGAATGCATTGTTTTATCTGTGAAATGATACCCAGCTAAAGCATTTAGTTATACCAGAGGATATTTTGCAGAGTTCTCTCCTCTTGGCTTATGTGACTGCCTTTACCTCAAACAACTTTGTGTTGACTTCAACTGCCTCTAGCTGTGGGAGAACTCTGCAGCTAAGTGACTGACTGGTAACTTCCATGATAATTACATCACACGTGATACAGAAACACTGACTTCCTGTACCTTGAGGCAAAAATACAGTGTCTTAGTGTTGAATTACTTTGAAATGAATAACAAGATGAACACTTATTTTAAAGTTGCTGTTTTTCACCTGTTAGCTTGAGCTCTCTGAGTGGATAGCAGGGGACTACTGGTCATTCCCGGAATACAGTTGGAGTCATCTGGTATTCAGTCATTTTCATACCATGAACCACACCCTTAGATCTCACTGCCTTAGCAGCTTCATGGTAGCCTCATGATTTGGCAGTTTTAATGAATCCTTCAGACCAAATTGTTCCAAAAAGTTTATTAATAGCCCACTTTTACATATGTTTTAATTTATATATGTCTTATGCGATCAGAATATTGCGGCATGCTTAATAATAAGCACATAAAGATCTGATATTTGATTGGCTGATTAGTTCAGCTACAACAATCATGTTGGATTCAGAAAGACCCTCACTATTTGCTTATCTGGTCATGAACGTATTAGTTACTGCCTTCACTGTGTTGCAACAAAACTCGGTTACTAGGTTAGTCATCTCTTAGTTTCAATGCCTGTCTCCATTAATTCACAAGTACTTCAAGACAGTGCAGCCAGTCTAGAAGTCTAGTTCCCTTCTGTCATAAATGTCTCTTATATGTCCTCAATTAAATATTTATCTTCATGCCCCTAAACATATTTTATTCCCAATTGCTTTACCGACATTTAACATCTCTTATGTGCTCTGATGACTTGTTCGATGCACTTCCAGTATGCCAACATGCAGGTTAATTCACTATTACTCTGTTATTGTGTGTTCTTGTCTTTTTGTATACAACCATTTTTGCACTGTGCCCTATTTGTGTTGTACCAGTGTTACTATATGCCTAGGTAATATTAATATGAATGTGTCCTGTTCTGGAATTAAAAAAAAATGAAAATAATTCCCAGAAAACTTCAGTTACACTAGTGATCCGCTCAAAAAACAAAACAAAAAAATACCAGTCAGACCTCTGAAACTGTAGTTTAATACGCAATTTAGTGCATTCGTATATTAACACACACGTTTCTTCAGAATCCTAAACACAACACAAATCACGGACTTAAATATATAATTCAATATATAGCCTGTTAATCACACAACTAACCAAAAACAGGCAATTAAGATTTAATTCGACAGATACACATGCATATATAACTAAGAATAAAAAAATAATAATAAATATATCTAAAACTCTTCTTTTCCTAGTTGGCAAGGATTTTAAATAGCATTTGCTATTTATATATCCATTTCACTCTAATAAATAGAACCATCAGGGAACTATTGCGACCGAGCTCTTTAATTTCCAACAAATTATTACTATCATCACCTCTTAGAGTGTTAGAAACTGAGTGTAAAACATTAAATGCAAATTTGTTAAAACTTGCACAAACAGTGCTATGTTTAGCTAAAGCATTCTTACTGTTCTTACTTGCAATATCTGTAATATGTTCTTTGATCTGCTCATAAAATTTCCTTTTAGTTTTTGAGGTATAATAAATAGGTAGCTGCTGCACTGTGTGATATAAACATACCTTTACTTTGACAATTATAATATTTGTTTAATATGCAACCTAGTTTGTGAATGCACTAAAAAAGCAAAATTGCTTGAGTTAATATATTTACGACTTTTACAGTTTGTACAAGGAGGGATATGCTCCCACCTTAGAAAACCTAGATCTAGCTAACCAGAGTTTTTTTTATCTCAAACAAGTTTTTAAAATTAACCTGTCTTTCATATGTAACGGTGTATTATCTATGACATTATTGAATTCTCTATTATGTAATATAACTCTCCAATTTGATCAGATAACTTCTTTAATTGATTGCTATCCAAAATAATAGGTATAGAAAAATGAATTTTGTCTTCCCCTATCTAGTTTTCTTTAACTGTAATTTTTAAACTGACATTTAAGGTGAGTAACCTCTTCAGCAATTTTAGAAATCAGAGACTGACTATAACCTCCATCAATGAAAATATTGCTTAAAAATCTACTTACAATAAAAACTCAATGTTGTTTGATATGAGCCTCTAAGCTCTAATCATAAGTCCCTTGTGAACAGCTCTGAAGGCCCAGTTGGTGTGTTTTGTATTGCCTCTATTGGAATATGTTTTTTTCCTTATCATCGGTTCTGCCCTGCTCTGGAGAACGTTAAGTTGCAAACTCATCCTGTAATGAGCTATTATGGTAGTTAATTCAATAATTGCATCCTTGATATATCCCAACCTTTTTTTCCTGTGGTATTTCAGGGGACTCATTGTGTAATGGATCCTAACTTTCCAGTGACTGACTTTATAAAGCCAAAGTTAATTCAGGGTATCTCTCTTCCAGAAGTTCTCAAACTGCACTCTTGATCCACACAGAACTACCCTTGCACAAACACACACACACACACACACACACACGTGTGTGTGTGTGTGTGCACACTGTGATTGTCCTTGAAGGAGTGTGTGCGTGTGTGTGCGTGTGTGTGCTTGTGGGTGTGCACACTGTGATTGATCTCTTGGAGTGTGTACATGTGTGTGTGTGTGTCTGCATGTGTACGTATGTTTGCATGTGTGTGTGTGTGTGTGTGTGTGTGTGTGTGTGTGTGTGTGTGTGTGTGTGTGTGTGTGTGTGTGTGTGTGCGTGTGTGTGTGTGTGTGTGTGTGTGTGTGTGTGTGTGTGTGTGTGTGTGTCTGTCTGAATGTGGGTATTTGTTGTAGTCTCAGCTGTATGCGAACACTTTGCTTTATTTATTCCTCTTCTTTTGTTTTGTACCTGAAATCAATTTTCAACAGATTTAGCAGTGCCTTTCTGCAGTGACACCTCAGGCAATTGTTGATGTTCATCGTTTTTCACTGTTGCAGTCATTACACTTGGGTTATCCTGCTGGCAGGCGAGGACTGCAACAGTGAATACACTCGAACATCTACATTTACGGTAGGTACACAACTGTACTTTCTGATGCTTCTGTGATATCTTTATACAAATAGGAACTGCAGTATGAAGTGAGAGAAAAGCAAGCTCATGGTATACTTAGAGCAAATGCTATGGCAGATAAATTGATAGAAGTAAGGAAGTGAGTGAAGAAGGGAGAGTAAAGAGGTGTAAGGTATGAATAGGTTGTTTGTTCACATTCAGGGCTATAGTTTATCCTGGTGTTAAGCAGAAACGGAGCCAGCTTTTGGCTAGGAAGTCTTTCAGAGTGGTTTTGAAGGATGGGAGAGAGGATATTGACCTGATGGATAGAGAGAAGGAGTTCCAAGCCTTAGCAACACGGAACCAGTACAGACAATGCCCAGCAGATATGATACGTTTCTGGACAGACAGGAGCTTTTAGTCAGTGGATCATAATGACCAACTGGAAGCATATTTGTATAGAATGTTATTTAGTGCTGGACAAGAAGATGGAAGCTAGATCATTTTATAGGTGGTAAGAAGATGTGTATGTTAGTTAATGGTGTAGTTCTAACCAATTTAGACGTTTTAGTGCTATACGGTGGTAGGCTCTGAAAGCAGTATTTGCTGCAAATTTAGCAACTTTGTAATAGCTTTGTTCAAGTTTTAATTTTCATGATGCCTGCAGCTTAGAAACGATGGGAGCATCATAAAGAAGTGTGGACAGGAGATGAGTAGAGGCAAGTGTAGCTTTAGTTGTGTCAATGAAAAAGTCTGCGGATCTCTTAAGCATCTATTAGTTTTTGATGAGTTTTCCTTATGCAATTTTGTATATGCAGGTCAAATTTAAGATTAGCATCCACTATCATCCCTAATAATTTGTTATGAGAAATGACTTCAATGGTTGTATTATCGAGACAGAGGATTTTAAATTTTATTTTTTAAGAGAGAAGGAGTGGGAAAAAGTAGTGTGTTTTTAAGGATTGAGTGTGAATTGTGAGTTACAAAGCCATGTTTCAGTGGCTGTTAAAGTTTCATTAGTAATTTTTTGGAGGTGTGCCATGTTGTCAGATGTGCAAATGAGTGTTGAGTCATCTGCGTACTGTATTAGGGAGGCCTGTTGTATGGATGTGTGGAGGGTGTTGGTGAAAATGTTAAAGAGGAGGGGACCAAGGATAGAGCCTTGTGGTACACCGGTGTTGACTGGTAGGTATGGACAGAGGGTGGAGTGCCATTTTACTGATGGATACCTCAGGTCAGATTATAATAGAGAGTAATCAGTTTGTAGCCAGTACCATGCAATTAACAGACAGGTCCAAAGCAGAACAGCTTTCCTTCATCTCCTCAGTGCAGAAATCTGGCAGCTACAGAGGCTGACTGGCATATGCAGTGTAATCTATTGGTCAAGAAACAATACACTGGCCAGCTTAGTAAGTGGTCCTTACAGTGCAAGGACTACTGTTTTGAGGGGATGGTAAAGCTATTTCCAGCACAAGAAGGCACATATTTGACTAGCTGAAGTTAATATACAGCAAGGTTCTTCAAGTTAAATTTGCTTACATTGTACAATGACAAAATGCTCAGTGAAAATGTTTGGGAGTTGGGCCTTGTGCAGAACTCCTGCAATATTGGGGTCAGATGTAGTGACCACAGGCTCTGAAAGGAAAGAAAAGAAAAGAGAAAACTCTAGTAAACTGTAATATTATATTGTTAACATTTATTATAAAAAAAAAAAAAGAAATAAAGGATGGGCTATGATGAGTCAGAGCAGGAGAATATGGGAAGTATAAGGGTGGTTTGATGGTAAGAATGTTTATGAATGTAATCTCAAAGTAGGTTAGCAGGAGGTATACAGATAGATAATAACAGTAATATAGTCTATACAGAGCTGTATAGAGCAGTCCTTTATAATGCCAAGTACTTTAGGATGCTTTTTTACTCTTTGCTCATGTCCATCCCACAAATGTGTCTTATTTGGTGTCTTTTCAATTCTTTGCACATTAGCAATATTCACAGTCTCATATTTATTATTTGGGACCCTCTGAGGTATTACTCTTAAAAACAATACAGCACAGAAACTTAAAAAATGTATTCTTCATATTTGTTCTTTTATGTAGAATTAATGGTTCTGCAGCATTTTAAGTGGTTAGTATTATTTTGTGATTTATTACATCCCAGAATGACTTGACAGGGACTGCCCTACTGATGTGATTTTGTTCCATCTAATCATCTTCTTCTGGTGATGTAATCTGTGGTAACAGTCCAGTTAGTCAAGCAGTGTAACATTGTATCTAATCATCTTCTTCTGGTGATGTAATCTATGGTAACACCCCAGTTAGTGAAGCAGTGTAACATTGTATCTAATCATCTTGTTCTGGTGATGTAATCTGTGGTAACAGTCCAGTTAGTCAAGCAGTGTAACATTGTATCTAACCATCTTCTTCTGGGGATATAATTTGTGGTAATACCCCAGTTTGTCAAGCAGTGTAACATTGTATCTAATCATCTTCTACTGGTGATATAATCTGTGGTAACACCCCAGTTAGTCAAGCAGTTTAACATTGGATCTAATCATCTTCTTCTGCTAATGTAATCTGTGGTAACACCCCAGTTAGTCAAGCAGTGTAACATTGTATCTAATCATCTTCTTCTGGTAATGTAATCTGTGGTAACACCCCAGTTAGTCAAGAAGTGTAACATTGTATCTAATCATCTTCTTCTGGGGGGGTATAATTTGTGGTAATACCCCAGTTAGTCAAGCAGTGTAACATTGTATCTAATCATCTTCTTCTGGGGATATAATTTGTGGTAATACCTCAGTTAGTTAAGATGTGTAACATTGTATCTAATCATCTTATTCTGGGGATGTAATCTGTGGTAACAGCCCAGTTAGTCAAGCAGAGTAACATTGTATCTAATCATCTTCTTGTGGTGATGTAATCTGTGGTAACAGTCCAGTTAGTGAAGCAGTGTAACATTGTATCTAATCATCTTCTTCTGGGGGTATAATTTGTGGTAATACCCCAGTTAGTCAAGCAGTGTAACATTGTATCTAATCATCTTCTTCTGGTAATGTAATCTATGGTAATATCCCAGTTAGTCAAGCAGTGTAACATTGTATCTAATCATCTTTTTCTGGAGGTATAATTTGTGGTAATACCCCAGTTAGGCAAGATATGTAACATTGTTTCTAATCATCTTATTCTGGGGATGTAATCTGTGGTAACACCCCAGTTAGTCAAGCAGTGTAACATTGTATCTAATCACCTTCTTCTGGTAATGTAATCTATGGTAACATCCCAGTTAGTCAAGCAGTGTAACATTGTATCTAATCATCTTCTTCTGGGGGTATAATTTGTGGTAATACCCCAGTTAGTGAAGCAGTGTAACATTGTATCTAATCATCTTCTTCTGGTGATGTAATCTGTGGTAACACCCCAGTTAGTCAAGCAGTGTAACATTGTATCTAATCATCTTCTTCTGGTGATGTAATCTGTGGTAACACCCCCAGTTAGTCAAGCAGTGTAACATTGTATCTAATCATCTTCTTCTGGTGATGTAATCTGTGGTAACACCCCAGTTAGTCAAGCAGTGTAACATTGTATCTAATCATCTTCTTCTGGTGATGTAATCTGTGGTAACACCCCAGTTAGTCAAGCAGTGTAACATTGGATCTAATCATCTTCTTCTGGGGGTATAATTTGTGGTAATACCCCAGTTAGTGAAGCAGTGTAACATTGTATCTAATCATCTTTTTCTGGTGATGTAATCTGTGGTAACACCCCAGTTAATCAAGCAGTGTAACATTGTATCTAATCATCTTCTTCTGGTGATGTAATCTGTGGTAACACCCCAGTTAGTCAAGTAGTGTAACATTGGATCTAATCATCTTCTTCTGGGGGTATAATTTGTGTTAATACCCCAGTTAGTCAAGATGTGTAACATTGTATCTAATCATTGTATTCTGGGAATGTAGTCTGTGGTAACAGTCCAGTTAGTCAAGCAGTGTAATATTGTATCTAATCATCTTCTTCTGGTGATGTAATCTGTGGTAACACCCCAGTTAGTCAAGCAGTGTAACATTGTATCTAATCATCTTCTTGTGGTGATGTAATCTGTGGTAACACCCCAGTTAGTCAAGCAGTGTAACATTGTATCTAATCATCTTCTTCTGGTGATGTAACCTGTGGTAACACCCCAGTTAGTCAAACAGTGTAACATTGGATCTAATCATCTTCTTCTGGGGGTATACTTTGTGGTAATACCCCAGTTAGTCAAGATGTGTAACATTCTATCTAATCATCTTATTCTGGGGATGTAGTCTGTGGTAACAGTCCAGTTAGTCAAGCAGTGTAACATTGTATCTAATCATCTTCTTCTGGTGATGTAACCTGTGGTAACAACCCAGTTAATCAAACAGTGTAACATTGGATCTAATCATCTTCTTCTGGGGGTATAATTTGTGGTAATACCCCAGTTAGTCAAGATGTGTAACATTGTATCTAATCATCTTCTTGTGGTGATGTAATCTGTGGTAACAGTCCAGTTAGTGAAGCAGTGTAACATTGTATCTAATCATCTTCTTGTGGTGATGTAATATGTGGTAACAGTCCAGTTAGTGAAGCAGTGTAACATTGTATCTAATCATCTTCTTGTGGTGATGTAATCTGTGGTAACACTCCAGTTAGTCAAGCAGTGTAACATGGAGTCAGAATGTGTCACAGGAGAAAGACTGCATTCGTTATATATGACTTGGCTTTCTCGCACACGCTGTAATTTGCATTTGCCAGACTTGAAGAAGAGAGAGAACATATGTTTCACTTTACTTTTTACATTTTCCTTTTTTTTCCATATGTGTGCCACTTTGGAGATGGCATAGATAGAGATCAAGGGTGGGAGGGAAGAGGCACTACATTGGAGGTAGGTTGCAAGGTGGGTTCCCTCTTACAAAAGTAATTGTTTAAGAGTGTTTGATGGTACTTTTAATGTTGCCACAAGACAATTAGATTTTCAGTGGGGGGGGGGTAGAATTTTAACACTGATTAGTCGCTGATCTATTAAATGAAGTGTGATTAATCATAGTAAATCTATAATTTTCTCCACATTATTTTGTACAGCTATATCACTATTGTCTTGTCACCCCTTTAAGTTAGAATGGTAGTGCTGGTGGAGGGTGTCAGTTTATATTGCGGTATGACTCCCTGTGAATTGTTTGAGTAGCAAATTATTAAATACAAATTTCCATTACTGTTTCACTTTTTTAAACTCTGATTTAAGTTGAGATTTCAAGTGATGTACCTCACAATGACTTTAGTAATCATCTCTGTTCAGTCATGGCAATTTTACTGTACCACAGTAAATCATTCATTTAGAGAGTCTCTGATTTCAGAATTCCTCAGGCTTAAAATGTACCAAGCATGACTTGAAAACACACAAGACTGATGTGACCTGGCAATCCCTAAACTATCTTAGTAATCAGTGACTCCGACATGCATAAAACATGTACATATTTCACTGGAGTTTATCAGAAGTTTGAGATAGTGAACTTTATGCATGAAGGGAAAATTAAGGATATCACAACTAGGTTAAAAGGTTCAGGGTTAATTATGACATGATCATTATTCCTGATGGAAGGAACAATCTAAGAGTATCCAGCTGGTTGGATATGCAACAGGATTTTATCAAACATCATTGGAAGCTTGGGGATCACCCATTCTTAGTGAAATCCTCCCCTCACCTAAGATGGGGCCTAAATATCATGACATTTCAGCATTCAGTCAGTGGCTAAAACACTGTGTCATAGTCAGGGGATATAGTGCCTGGCAATCTGGAGAAAGACTTGCAACCAGCAAGCGTGTTTTGCAATCAATGTTTTTTACCTCTCTCACGAAAGGGTACAAATAATGAAGAGGAACATTTCTATCCCCAGTGTGTCTTTTCGGACATGTTCAAATTTCAATGCAGAGACATAACTAAAACAAAATAAAAAAAAAAAACAATCAAAGGTAAAAGTAGTTTTGCTAGACGCAAGAAGACATAACAACAATACTGGTGATTAAGTTTTTCATGTTTGGAGGATTGTTATATTTATACTACTACAAGAATAGGCTTAAAGAATTAAAATGCATTTCACAAATTGTAAAGTATGTCTGCTTTCACTGTTACAGATCTTATGGAATAGGTTGCATTGTTTCACTCTGCAAACAAATCTACTCAAAACTACAAATGACTCATATTTTTCAGTGATAGTAAATACATTTTTATAGGAAACTAGTGTAAAGAGTCTGTGTCTCCTCAACTACAGGGGACGAGTTGCTGACTAAACTCCGGGATGTCAATGAAATACAGTCCTTCGGGGGAATTTTAAATGCCCATCATTGACTGGGTTATCTAATGAACTCCACATAAATATGTTCAAATGTTAACTGACTATGTTAATCAAAGCAGCTTAGAGGAAATAGTACAAAATCTGACTAATGATTGCCATATCTTAGACATCAGACCTAATATACTCAGATTCATTATGCTCCTCAACCATGGTTAGTTTTGTAACCAACACAGATCAAGATATGGTCATATTTAGCCTAAAAGTAAAATCAGACTAATTTATAAATAAAGCTTTCTTCTTGAAGTTTACCAGTAAAAACTGTGATGTAATCAGTTACTTAATATGATATACAACACAAAAAGAGGTAATGGTTTGCTTTCATAAATTCTTATCATACAAATAAATCTTGATCAAATAAAATGCAGAAACAATATTACTTTTCTTATAAAATCTTCCATATTTGTAAACTCAGCCTGATTTTAAAGGTTGAAAGCCTGGCAACTGGTGTACAGGATTACGGCTATGAGCTGCTAATGCACCACGTCTTGTAATCCAGGGTTTAATTCCCTCAGCCTCCATTTATCTGCTGTGTGTCACTGAGCAACTCACTTAACCAGATGGTGTTCTGGGGCAATCTGAAAATTGGGCTAGGGTCCTCAATAGTCTCCTGGCTGATGTGCCAGTAACTACCTGTGAAACTATGAACATACTAAATCAAATATAATGGGCCACCAGATTCATAAACATTGTACATAGGCCCATATATTGGCTGCATGTGGTAAGGGTATTATGTAGTCATGAAAAGAGAACAATTGCTATGAAAGAACTGCTGTAGCAGCTGACCACATACAGGGTCCACAGAGGGCAGATGGACACCAGCTGTTGCAGCATCGTAGCGATGGCTATTCACTTTAATTGTGTAGGACATGTACATATAATACTGTTGACTCTTATGTAAACTATCTGAGAGAGCAGTATGCTTTACACAAGAGCACATGTCCATGCTGTTTCAGAGTATCAGACTGTAGGATCAATGTCATCACATCCTGAAGGACAGCAGACCATGAATGTTATTGACCCCACTGGTCACTGGATATGATATTTAGTTTGTCAGATAACTAATAGCAGCAACTGATATGAAATACAGTGAAGCTGGCAGATATCACTTACATGGTTAAGTACCAATATCCAAAGCTGGCAAACATGAGACTACATTCACTCTATCTCAAGCAAGGTCACACTGTTTGTGGATACTCTAATCTTATTCTTAGAATTTATGGAGACTCTATTTAGTGAGTTCTGAGTCTGGGAAAGGAAATTCTGAACTACAAAATGCAGCTAAGGGGTACTGGGATACATGGAATGCTGTTGGCAGGAATATTTTTATATTTGCACTAACTGTCTGGGCCATGATCATCTTTGTGAAACAGCTTACATATGCCTTTTAGAGTTCTTCAATCATTGCAACAGCAAAAGTTAATTAATGTTTCTGCCTATGTTACTATGACTTTGAAGTTAGTGGCATTTGCATAGTGTGCTAATGTACAGATTGGGTGTGGCAGTTACCGTCACTGGCAGGAGCTCAGCCTGCATCGCAGTGTTAGAGATAAGCTAGGTGTTGTTTTGATGGTGGGCGTGTGTGCATTGTAGTATACACCTGGATGTCCCATTGCATCATTCTGATATTTTATCTACTTAGTAACACAAGTTTAGGTAATGATGATGCCGTTACTATGCTCAGTTATGCTAAGTAATACATCACTGTTTCCAAGATTTCTGCTGTCAAGCTGTACTGTTTTGTGCAGTACATATGCAATCTGGCAGCTGAGACAGAGAGTTCCTGAGGAACAAGGTTTGATTCTCTCAGCCCTCATTTGCCTACTGCATGACCCTGAGCAAGTCACTTAGCCAGCCGTTGCTCTCAGGTCACCCCTGAAAAAAAGATTGTACATCCAGTGGCCCTACCTGCTTAACAAATAGGTATTATAAGAGTACCCCTGTAACTCCATGCTCCCACTTCACAATATAGCTCAAGATTCACACATTTGTGAATCACAGACGTTGCTGCAGATCCCTATTTACATACCTACTGTGTGCCCGGACTCCTCTAGACATACAGTGGGATGTGTTGTTACTCCATTGTACACAGGCCTGTTTATGAATCACTCAGGGCTCTGGTATGTGGGTTCAACCATACAGAGACCCCATGAACTGTGACAGCGCCTATTAATTATGTCTGTAGCTTTTAATTTGAAAAGGAAAATGGTGAAGGCAATATTTTATCAGCGGACAAGGAAGTGATGCACCAGTCACAGGAAGCAGGAAATATGCTTGCAAAAATGTTGTTCAGCTTCACATTAATGAACACAATATGTCCAAATGTTACAGAAGGAGCTGGAGTCATCCAGTTCATACCTACAGGAATGATAACTGCTGCCACAAGTGAAATTAAAAAGCCTTGTTCCATGGGACCAGGCAGAATAACTGTTGGCTTCCTACAGAGAGTCAAGGTTGTAGTGTTTATAGTTCACATGAATGGGAGGGTGTCATAGCTGACCAAAAGAATATTTGACCCATTAGCCAGACCAGTATTCTGTGTAAAATCATGGAAATGGTCATAAAGGAGTTTATCCAAAAGGATACAGGTAACTTATTTCTATTACATTATGGAACACTGTAGGTTTGTTAGTTGAAAATGTGGCCTTTTAAATCTTGCTGTATTCTTGGAAGAGGCAATCACAACAGCTGGTGAAGAAGGTTGAGGCTGTGAACTGTAGTTCCTGTAGTAGATGGTTTGATCCCCTCAGTCCTCATTTGCCTGCTGTCTGACCTTGACTAAGTCACTAAACCTATAATTGCTACCAGCCGGCCTTCGGTCAGCTGGTGCCCTAGGCAAAAGGGCTCCACAGTGCCCCCTACCACACCATCTGGTGGCCCCATCCTGGTCTACCTACACCAAATAAATACTGGAAAGCGCCCCTGCTACAGCGGCGCCCTAGGCAGCTGCCTAGTTGGCCTATGCCTAAGGCCGGCTATGTACCAGGTCATCCCTGAAAAGGGATTGTGTGACCAGTGGGCCTACCAGGTAAACAAATGGGTATTATTTATTTGACCTTGCTAAGTTATTCAGTATTATACAATAATGGCTCATTGCTATTCAAAAATGAGTATATGCCAACAGAAAAAAATTCCAGCCACTGAAGTACCATTAAGCAGATAGACTTTCTATTGGCATATGCTTAGCAAACAGAGCAAAATACAAAAAAAATATCAGGAATATTCTGCAAAGCTAAAGAAACAGAAATGCACCTGCTTTTCCTTGTATTTCTGCACTGCCCCTTGTAAAATCATCATCATCATCAACCCCCTTTTTCACATTTTCTAACATGGGGTCAGAGTGTCGTGTCAAGTGTTACCGTCTCTCTCAATTTAATGCCACTCTCCTGCCTTCCTTGACACTTATGCCTGAGTGTTACAGATCTCTCACACAATCCATCAACCTCCTTGCTAGATGCCTGTCATTTCCTCTCAACTTTTTCCTGTGCGTCCCAAATCTTCTTCACCAGACTGTTTTCTGTTTTTCTGCACATGTGCCTGAACCACAGTAATCTGTTCTCCGTGACCTTTTCTGTAACTGGAGCTGCCTTGGCTTCTGCCCTTATGTCCTCATTTCTTCATCTGTACCACAATGCGCATCCTACCACCCATCTCTGGCACTTCATCTCCATCACCTCTAGCTTCCTGAATGGCTTTGCCTTTATTACCTGGGTTTCTGTACCATACAGTAGTGGTGGTCACACCACTATTTTGTACACCTTATTTTTCAGCTTCTGGGCCTTTTTCTGTCACATACTACACCTGACACTCTCTGCCGGTCAGCTGCAGCCTCACTGATTCTAGTTTTGACTTACTCATTCACACTTCCCTTCTCTTCAACCACCCCTCCAAGATACATAAAGCTGTTAACATGTTCCACTCTTTTCCCTTCTATCTTAATTGTCAGCTTCTTCGGATTTTCCCAGTTTGCTGCCATTACAACTGTCTTATCTGTACTCAGTTTCATCCCATGTGCCCTCAGTCTTGCATTCCATTCCCCTATCCTCTGCTGAAATTCTTGTTCAGAGTTTGCCTGTAATGCCACATCATCTGCATACAGTAACATGTTGATCTGTCCCCTCTGACCTGTTGCCATGTATGAATGTAGTCCATAATCGCTATCTCTCATAAAATCTTGGCAGAAAAACAAAACAGCAACAGAGATTTTCTTCTCAGTTGCTTTTCCTGCACTGGACTGATGTATTGTGCAAGCGTGAGAGCATGAGTCCCATGCACATGTGCAGTACATCAGTAAACAAGGAAGAATGCTGAGGAACACTACAGTGCCCATATACAAAGACATTATTTAAGAAAGTCATTGCATAATAGCAATAACTCAGTCTTGTTTGTGAATTTATCAGCCACATCTGGCTTTGTTTAATCACTTGGGCTTCACCTTCATGATCAAATCACACCAGCTGTGGGTAAATCCTGACATACCCATGCACAGCTCTGGATTATTGCTTAACTATCCCACATAAAGAAATAACTGACAAATATCAGTATAGTGTAATTCAATGAGTTACAGACTGATGTAGTAGTAATGACTTTCTTGTTAAGGTCAGTAAATGACATCATGAAACTTGGTGAAAATGACATAAATTATGATCACAAAATAAATGGTCAAATCATAAAAGATGTTATCATCAAAGATCGTGAATGATGGTAGACAATAATTTAAATTATGACCAATGTGCATCTACCAAAGTCAGGAAAGCATTTTCTGTAGCCCATCTACTTCTAAGGGGCATATCTAATCACTCCAGAGTGAAGTACCTCACTGATCTGACCCCTAAGTGAAAACAATATTGTGCTTTGTATTATATAAACAAGTCCCCTGAAAGTACTTGAGATAATACACATTTATTTCTCGCTTGAAAATTCCTAACAGTTAGAAAACTTGTCCTGTTTGGAAAGGCTTCAAAAAACTTGCTGTATCTTGTTTCTAATAGTTTACATAGAAGTGACTATTGCCTGGTGTATAAGATAATAATGTTTGATCCAGTTCTGTTTAAAACTCTATGCTTTGAATACACCATACCAGATAGAGGAACCAATATGAAAAGTAAATACTAATAATACAAAAAGCTGACAGATAAATTACACAACACGTTCCAATATTATGGATTAAGCTTTTTCTTACCTTCAGAGTAAGTCAGTCATTAACTTCCTTCAAAAATAATTTTGATATTCAGAGAAAATATCAACACAGGTTATGACAGGCATGCTTCTTAAACTTGAAAGCTAATACTTCATAAGCTTGGCAACCAAATGATGAATCTATGAACTATACATTGTTTAGTCATTTGCCCCATTTTAAAGCAGCAACTTGACTGTTTTTGTTAAGGTTATACATGTCTGATGTAGCTTCCTTCTGCCTGCTCTAATCACTTATTTCTAAAATGACTCTACAATGTAGGAAGTGGTACAAAAACAAATGATAGATGAAATAATATGAGACTCCACTGGCAGCTAAGATGGTGAGCACAAGGGTTGCAAACACAGACACATACAAGAAGCAGAGGGAGAGAAACTAAATTACTTTTTCTTATGTGCAGCATTCTTGGGGCAGAACTAAACAGAATAAAAACCATCATGAGATGAGAAAAACACTTGACATTTTCTGAGAGGTGTCCTATAAGCATTCTTGTTATAAGACTCCGTTTGAAGCTAATTAATTCCCCTGATTTATTCTTAAAGGTGTTACTTTTCCTAAAGGTTAGCAACTCCCAAGAAATTTTAATGTTTTATGTTCTTGTGCATTTATACACACTTTTTTCCAGCTGAGTTGAGATCCAGGAATACTGTTTAAATGCCTTGTACAGAGTCACACAAAACACAAATGGAGACTGACGGACTCCAACACAGAACTACTGAAGATTGCTATCAGCTTATATCTTTAATCCTCTGCGCTCAGCCCCAGACATATCTTAAAACTCTCCTAAATTTGCATCCATCTGTCCTAAATGAATCTTCCACTGGACTGAAATTTTTATTCTCTCATATTCATATATATATATATATATATATATATATATATATATATATATATATAAATAAAACTCAGATGTATGCCTTGTATACATATGCATAATTTTTTTCAAAATAATTACGATATAGAGCCCTCAATAAAGTGACAAAATGCAGGTAAGAAAATGTTACAATCATCTGTCTGCCTCACTGTGGTCGGGTGTCTCAAATGAGCTGTAATTGTTATTTTCCTTATCAAACTATTCTACTGGCATGTAAGGACTTCACACTATTAATCCGTACAAGCTCTCCCAAAAAGGAAAACAGTAATCCATTACTGTCCATGAACTACAACGTATTATGCATCTGACTTGAATGAGTGCTACCGCGTTCTGTCACAGAAGTGCCTCCTGATGAAAAGCATGGGCTCACCTCTCCACAATGCAGCTATCATATTTAAATACTTCATTCTTACTTCAGTCATCTATCTTTGTTTCTTTGACAAAGGATCTGCTCATTAAATCCTTCTTCATAAGGTTTCTATTACTCTCCACTGCTCATTTTTGTGTTCTTTTTCTGGATTTTATTCAGGAGTACAACAGAATGTGATGTTCAAAGATTAACACATTACGTGTGTGTCTTTTAAACAGGCTAAAACACGAACTAGCATCACCGCTAAGTTTCCTTTTCAATCATAGCCTAACCACACGATTTGTTCCTGCATAATGGAGCACAGCTGCAGTTATTCCCCTTCACAAAGGTGGCCTAATAACAGACCCAGGGAATTACTGACCCATAAGCCTGACCAGCCTCATCTGTAAGGCCATAAAACATATCATTATGGACCCCATAAAGACATAGGTGACCTCCAAACCCTGGACCCTACCCAATGCGGCTTTGAGAAGGGCAGATCCTGCCTGTTAAATCTGGTGGATTTCTTTGAAAGTGTGACCAAGGCCATTAATGAGGGAAACTCTGTGCACACAGCATACCTTAACTTGGCAAAGGTTTTGACCTATCCCACATTCAGGCATTACTGCTAAACATAGCAAACTGAATGTAAACCCCTTTGTTGTAAGATCGGTTGCCAACTGGCTCACAGACTGGACACACACTATCAAACTGAGTGAGTCCACATCAACCAGCAGACCTGTTACCAGTGGGGTGTGACAGGGGTCAGTGCTGGGTCCCTACTGTTTTGTATATACTTCTCAGAAATTCAAGTTCAAACTAAAGAGTTGTGGCTTACCAAGTTTGCAGACGACTGCAAACTAGGTGCAATCATTGAATCCCCAAATGATGTCACTGCACTCCAGGATGGTCTCACACAGACCAACAACTGGTGTATTAGTCATGGTCTCCAACTGAATGCAAAGAAATGCAGCATCATTCCCTTCGGCACAATGTCCTTTCACACTATCAAATCAATAACAATATTTATTTTATTTATTTTATATTTGTTAACTGGGAAATTCCAACTGGACCAGGTCCATTTTCAGCAGAGGCCCGGGGAGAAAAGCTCCGGCATCAAGTTATACAAATACAGTACATCCACCATCATACACAAAACAGGTTACATCATGTATGCTGAGCATAGTAATATACCCTAAATACCCATGAAGTGGTAAGAGAGCTGGGATCACAGGTTGACCTCAACCTTAACTTTGACCAACATGTGCCTACCATTGTAAGGAAAGCTTTCAATATAGCTTAGGCCTTGAGAGCAAAGGAAGTTATAACCCCCTGTACTTGGCACTTATCCGGCCCATAATTGAGTATAACTCCCCATTTGGTATGTACAGTACTAAGAAATTAGAGAGACCTCAGAGGTTTCTAACAAACAAGATCAAAGGCCTCTAGCATGTGTCTTACACAGACTGACAAAAATCTCTGTTGCTATAATCCATATCATATAGACTTCTTAGTGGAGAATTATGCGTGGCCTACAGAGCAACCCAAGACCCAAACCTAATGAATTTACTGCATATCCGTAAATCAAATGGGTCTAGGGCTACCCATTCCAGGGACTTAAATATGCCCTGTGACTGAAATAGGACATGTTGGGGGACAGATATATCTCCCAGTGACTGCCACTTCTTTGGAACAGGCTACCAATTCATGTGAAACTGAGCACCTCTATGACACTGTTGAAGAGGAACCTGGATGAGTGCATGGGGTACTGTAAATTCTTACTGGGGATAGTACCCACAACCCTCCTGGACATTGTCAGTCATCACTAAATAGAATCTTGGGTATTGACTAGTACCTCCATGGTATCACATTGGGTTGAAATGGCTAGGCTTAAAATGACATCTGGGTCGATAGCCTAGTAATCTCCTATGATCCTATGGTTGAGTCCAAATAGGGCACGTTATGGAAGCAAAAATAACTTCTGTGTTGCTTAATCCATTTCCTTAAGTACAAGGAAGATTGCCAGTGTTAACGACATTACAAAAATGTTACTCCAACTCTGTCTCTATTTGAAAACAATGAAGTACCATCTACTTCAAGTTACAATTAAGCAATAGGCAATAGCAGGGGTGAAAGTTACAGTAGTAGTTACTCATAGGTTCATAGGTGTGTACTAGGCTAATGGCCCTGGAGCCTTTACAAGCCTAGCCCATAGGATTACCCTGGCAATGTGCCACCGGACCTTAGTTTCCAGTGCCTCTGTTGAGTAGAGCCACTGGAATGATCCCCAGGGTGAATTTTCTATTTCCCATCCAGTCATCAAGATTTCTGTTGAGGAGGACCAGTGAGGTGCTCTGTTTGACATGTATGGGAAGTCTATTCTATAGCAAGGGCAGTCTGTGGGTTATGAACCTGTCCCTCCAGCATGTTCTGTTGATTGTGGTAATGAGGTTGAGGTCTCTGGAGCATGTGGTGCAGAGGGATTGGGACTTCTTTAAATGTAGCATTTCTAACAGAGCTGGGTCAGACATGGCTTTGTAAGTCAAGCAGAAATCACCTCTAAGTAGGTGATATGAGACAGAGAATAGTTGGAGATTTTTTTAGTCTGTCCATATAGGACAAGTGTTTAAGGCCTAGGATCTTCTTTGTGAGGTACTTTTGCAGCCTCTCCAGTTGTTGCAGGTGTCTAGTTAGGTACATGCCAAATGGGGCATTGTACTTGATGACTGGCCTAATGAGGGAAGAGTAGAGGGTGACAATGACCTCTTTCTTCCTGGATGCAAAACCCTTAGTAATGAGATGTGCCACATAGAAAGACTTTCTGACCACAGTGGCAGTATGGTGGTCAAAAGAGAGGTTGCTGTCAACCTGTGTTCCCAGATCTCTTATAACGCCTTCTGTGTTCAGTGGACTACCATTGATGTGGTAGTTCATGGGAACTGGGTTTGGTTTTTCCCAAAGGGGATGACGACACTTTTTTTGGCATTGAGCTTAAGGCCATGGTTCTGACACCAGTTGTTGGTCTCAGTGAGGCCTTTCTGTAGGATGTCAACATCGCTTGGGGAGTTAATAATGGCTCCCAAATTTCAATCATCTGTGAACTTTATCAGCCAGAGTCCCTTCGTGTTGGACTGGACTTGTGAGAAGTAGGTACCAAACAGGAGAGGACCCAGGACCGATCCCTGTGGGACTCCACTCGTGACTGGTTAACAGTCTCACTTGGAGTCAGCTACTTTCACACTGTGGGTTCTGTGAGCCAGTTTGCAACCCACCTAGTGATATAGGGGTTGATGCCTGGCTTAGTGAGTTTTTCTCTGATTCCTGAGTGGGGAATGGTATCAAAGGCCTTGGCCAGATCAAGGTAGGCTTTATGAACCACCTTGCCTTCACCCACAGCTCTGCTGCCTGACTCAAATAAGTCGACCAAGTTGAGCAGGCATGATCTACCCTTCACAAAACTAAACTGTGTGGGACCTAGAGTTTGGAGATTCCCTATATCTTTGTTTATTAGGTCCATGATGATGTGTTTCATAGTTTTGCATATCAGACTTGTCAGGCTAATGGGGCGATAGTTCTCAGGGTCTGTATTTGCTCCTCCTTTGTGGAGAGGGATGATTATAGCAGTGTGCCATTCGGTAGGGACAAAGCCCGAGGTGAGGCTGTGATTGAACAGGGCACACAGGTGAGGTGACAGTTCACTCTGTAGTTCATGTAGAACACAACCAGGGATATTGTCAGGTCCCATAGAAGCTGTATTCTTGGCCTTGGACAGTCCTAGAAGCCTGCCAAATCCCATCATAACTAACATTTAACATTTCTTTACCATGGATTATTGCAGTTGTACAGTATTTCCTTTGTTTGTTTAAATGTAATATAAGCAGCTGCTTTACTAACTGTATTACAGAAAAATTGTATTACTCGACATAATATTATTTTCTTTAACATCACTATGGAAGAAAACACTACAAAAGCATATTATGTCTCAAGTGGTTATCTAAATCTGAAAAAAATTTCAGAAGAGTATTATGAAGCAGATGGCAACAACTAAGAATGTCTGCCCACGCTATTCCATTTACATCAAATTGTATAACACAATGTTGCATGTTTTAATAAAAGAACAGAATAAAAAATATTAAAAAATAAATACTATTTTTGCTTAGGAGTTCTGTGAACTGCTAAAATGTGTTTTGTTTAGTGTACCTTTCTTCGGTGTAGTGGTAACCTATTATCACAGCAGCAGGATTTGTTCACTTGGACAACAGTTTGGACTTGCAGCAGTTATTGCTACTATTATTATTAATATTATGATTATTATTATCATCATTATCATCATCATTATCAATAGCATGTATTTAAGTTATCACCACAATACAATTCTTTTAGTACATCATGAAATCACTTTGCAGTCACATGGTTGATCTTTGGATGCTTCAGATGCTGATTACAACAGGTTTTACTCATGGCTGGAATATTGACGAATGAATCAGATTACTTGGCTGTGTAATTAAAAGATAATTTGCTCATGCTACTGGAAAATATAAAATGATCTTCACCTTACTGTGTATAGACCTACATGTCGGTACTTCATGTTTTTTATCATTCATGAGATGTTTTTACAGAACTGTTACTTGCTATAGCTGGCTTTAAGCACCACTGAACCCAATGGTTGCCAGGGGGCCTCTTGGTCCTTGTGGGGCCCCCAACCACAGCAAGTTACATTATTTTGAGATTTTTTACAAGTTTGTCAAACCAATGAAAGCTAGTACAGCAATCATGTGTACTTAATAAACCAGGTGAGTAATAATAAGTCAGAAGATGAAGAATCCTAAAGATTGGGCACCACTTCTTCTTTAAATATAAATATATCTCTGGTTGTAGTGGCAGTGTTTTACCAAGCAGCAGAATTCATAATTTCAGTAAATGTTTTACAACTGATATAATTCTTTTGACTTAGTTAAATCTTATTGCTGGAAATTCTCTCCATCGAAATATCATAGCTGGTGGTAGGCACTTGTGATATCAGCGCAGACTATGTGAGGGGCAGCACAAAAGCTGCCACTGTTTGGGCAATATGTGGAGAGATTCTCTGATTATGTGCTTTATCCAAAACAAGGATGTGGTATGACCCTGCCAAGTTAAAGCCAATAATCAGCAAATAGACATGAACAAGATAAGTGCGAGAGACTGGCAGGCCACAATGACTGATGTCAGTTTGAACTCAGGATTTTAAGGAGCAGAGAGATGCTCCTGATCTTCAAGGATGGTTTTCTCTTGTAGGGAGTTTTATAAATAATTTTAGGATACCAGATACTATAACTCTCAATCTTTTTGCTCAAAGGTTCGAGGCAAAGCCAAAAATAAAGGAGGAATAAAAGCTTAAACTCAGGAATACATTTAAATATTACTTTAATTCACTTAAAAAAGCTAATAGAATAACATGCTTTGCATCACCGTGCATTTTCAGAACAATACGTTTAAAAGTCTAGTGTTTGGCATTAATGACTGTCTATAATCCTGAGTGACTTACCAGCAGTTCAAAAAATTTAAAAGGGGGCAGGACAAAAATACAAGGCAAAATCAGGGACAGAGACAGATGTGTATTACTTGGTGAATAAGAGTGACTTATCCCTAGGAGTACTTCTGTCACACAAATGTACTGTTATTTGCTGAAATCAGTATAAAACTATCACCATTGTGGCATATGCTTGTATATGTGTGTGTGTGTGTGTGTGTGTGTGTGTGTGTGTGTGTGTGTGTGTGTGTGTGTGTGTGTGTGTGTGTGTGCCTGTGTGAGTCACTATGTGGGGGGGGGGGTATTGCAGTGTGAGAGTAACAAGCTACCCATAATTTCTGTCACTTTTTAACACAAGCATCATTAGCATTGTCATTATGCTTGTGTGTGTGGGTGGGGGGGTTACACTGTATTTAATAATAGCATGTTGGTCATAATTTACTTCACTTATCATCACAAATATAGAACTTGCACACGATCAGTGGATATCTCAGGTTGTTTGGCAGATGCAGGATGCATGTAAAAGCTTTTGTTCATTGCTACAGTGGAGCAGTATGTTGTTTTGCCATTTCCCACCACTTTGCTCTGGATGAATTATTGGCTGAAGCTTTTGTGTGTGGAACCTGCATGTCCTCCCTGTCTCTGTATGGGTTTACCCATGCGCTCTGGTTTCTTCCAGTGCCCTGAAGACATGCTGTAGGTGAACTGGCTTTCCTTCAGTTTCTCTAAAGATGAGAATATAGCATGATTGTGTGTGTGTATGCATGTGTGTGTGTGTGTGTGTGTGTGTGTGTGTGTGTGTGTGTGTGTGTGTGTGTGTGTGTGTATGTGTGTGTGTATTTAAGATATCATAGATTTGTGGACACAAAATAAAGCAGATACATAACTCTTCTGGGTAGCAGTAAAAAAATGCAGTTAACAAGTAATTATTTTTTCAAAAATAAGGCATAAAATATATCACAGAAAATCAGACTCTTAAAGCTTCTAGTATCTGATGGCACCCCAGACTGCATAAATGGGTTATGGACTTAATGGTGGAGTATCTCCAAAACATCATCCATTCTAAAACCAGCACTGCTCAGAGGTGTTTGCTGAAGCCTGTGTGGGGGCTGGAGATAGTCTGACCATTATGTCTTTAATTTCCCTCAAAACCAAACCTCGGAAGTGTGTACAGGAAATCATTATAGCTTGTGTTGGGGCTGGGGACCATGTCGTCATTATTTCTTTTTCTTCTGTCACAGAACTCATAGGTGTGCAGGTATGCAAAAGAGCTCTCTATAGCTTGTGTAGGGGGAATGTGCTCTTTAGGAAACAAGTTTTAATACATTACTATGATCATTATTTTTTCACTTTCTTCTGGCACATATACAGGTGTCCGCCTTTTGGGGTAGATGTGTGGAGTCATGCTATGCATATGTATGACAGCAGTCTCTTGAAATACATCACTGTGGCCATTTCTGCCTTTACTTTAATCCCAATCAAATGCCATAGGGATGCACGGATGCTAACTTTCTTTTTTGAGGAGGGAGGGAGGCAAGCAGTATTTTCAGTTAGGATTTATGTATCATTTTAAACATTTATCATTGTGAGCTACTGCTTTGTCAGCTTTGAACATTAAGCCTTGGACACAATTTATTTCTTCCCTAAATGGAAAAATATGACTGAATTTCGTCTGTTATTCAGGATTTTTGTTTAGGCCTCCACCAGGTTCAAAGGCTAGGAAAAATGCTCTAAACTTTACATCAGCGCATCTATAACCCTATGGCTTCTGAGGGCCTTGTGAATCGCAGACTACCTGCTTAATTAATTTCCTACAGCGTTATTACTGTGCTGTCTAAGGCAGTTCTAGTATGTTGAAAGGATGCAAGAAAAAGTAAAACTGAACAGCAAGCACTGAAGTTTTTTCCTTAGTCATATTTGTGTTCAGACCATCATTGCATCAAAAGATTATAAAAAAAATCTCTAAAATGCAGTTCAGAACATCTAGAAAACCATGACTTCTGAAGAATGAAGAATAAAGCAAGATGTGAAAAAAGAAAGGAAAAAAGTAATCTTCATGTTGCTGCCCCTGGATGGAAGGAAACAGGTGTGAGCACTGGAGGGTGTGTGTGTGTGTGTGTGTGTGTGTGTGTGTGTGTGTGTGTGTGTGTGTGTGTGTGTGTGTGTGATAAATAGTAGGCAGAGGTAAATCACCATGTAGCTTTTCGCCTAAGGCACCATTTCACCTAGGGCCATATCTCTACATAGGGTTCTTGCAATGTAACATCACTGAAAGTGAATGTCAGTCACTGTGAATGTCCCTCTGTGAGCTGGGCTAACAGTGTGTGCTGCACAGGCCTGTCATAATGATAGAGCATCACAGCTACAACTCAGACTATGCATGCTACTCCTAAAACTCTGCAACATGAATTAAAACACTGTTTAGGAAGGGTAGCAGTGACAGTGTTACTTCAACTAGATCTGTACAAGAGGCCTTCAAACTTGACACTTGCAGGGAGGCCCCAAAATGCTAACACTGTTCCTTTTACTTGTCATCAGGTATTGCTCCTCATTTATTCAAAAGATGCTTGCCATATGGTGGTAAGGGCTGCAGTAACCAGCTTTACTGTTGACAGATAATATTGGTGTGGTCAAGCATCCAACTTTTACTCCAAGATGCTTTACTTTTCTAATGACTCTTACAGGTAAATCTCTGGAGTATTAGAAAGTTTGGTGAATTCAGGAGTATTAGAAAGTTTGGTGAATTCAGGAGTATTAGAAAGTCTGGTGAATTCATTCTGACCTAAATAAAGTTGCCAAACTCAGTAGTGTAGAACTGTGTGGAGAGCTGTTTTATGTTCAGTTTAGATTAAAATATTATCATATACTCTTTTCATCAGATTATATCCTTTTTTTCTTCCCCTGAGATGTAGAAACCTTGGAGATGGTTTGTTGGTTAAAGAGTTTCTAGAGCTTCACACCAACAGAAAAATAATTAGATGAATTCCAGTAAAGAATGTTATTTATGTTTCCATGCTTCAGTTTGATAAATCTGTATTACAGAACTGTCCTATATTCAAACTGCTAATATCATGCTAAATAGAATTAAACACATCTTGAAACTTACTTCAAAAGCTGGCTTATATCTGTTTGCTTAGTATATTAAATCTCTGTACTTACTCAAGATTTTCTACAGAGACAGTCAGTATTCAGACAGAAAGCAGAGTATATCTTTGCAAATGGAGCTCAGTTTTTGAGCGAACTAATGATAATTATTTGAAAGGAGAAGCAGTGATTTAAAAATCATTTAATTTGCAAAGTAATAAAGCATGATGTGTTATTTTTTTCCCAGTTTGATAATTATGAAAGAAGACAATGTCATGGGCAAGTTTATTTAAATAAAATCATAGGCCAAGCTTGGACTATATTACTTCACAGAGGGGATGGAGAGTGTATGAAATGTTAGAAAAACAGTTAATAGACTCCAAAAATTTAAATAAATAAACTCAAATAATTGTTAACTTAGCACTAAATGAAATACCTGTATTACTGGAGTAGTGTATGCATTAATAGTTTAATTAATAGCGTTTTTTATCTCCTGTCATTATATCTGCCTGTACTTTTATGTGTTGCCTTTCTACAAACAGAGATTTCGATTCTGTCTTAGGGGAATGCTAATGGCACTACTTGTGATTTGCTAGTGCTGAATCAGAACTGATGATACATCTCAACAGTACTCTGTTCCAATACAGCCATGACGAGGTAAGGTACAAACTAATAAGCCACATGGCCAATAATTTGCTTCTATAAACCTAATTACCACATCATTACAGAAATGCTTTATGTTTTTAATACTAATATATCACTATGCTCTGATGAGTGATTTCTAAGGAGACAAAAACATAATCAGCAGGCACTAGTGAAACTGTTTCTAGAAGAAAGGACACACTCAGTACTTCCACCTACTCAGAACATTCTGGAGGGAAACAGGTGTACTAGACATCTCAGGCCACTTATCATTAAAATGCAAAGTACTAGACTTCAAAAAATAGAGCTAAGACCACAGTGTCTATCTCTACAAATATTTAAGGTTAGACTAGGATACAGGGGCCGACCAAAAAATCACTAATGAAGGGACTAGTGCTGTTCTCGACAGTTTAATTAAATCTGGGATATTAAAACTCTATTTTTATTTACATCTAATGCCCAAAGCACCAATTTCATTATATAACAGATATACAAAAAGGCAATGATCTGTACAGGTACAAGGGTGGGTCTGTACTTAAATGTGAGTGCAGTGTCCAAGCCTCCAAATTCATCTGCATGAAGTACAAAAGAGGTCAATCTTGAAACAGAGGAGTAGCATTCAGTGTTAACTCGGGTATACCAGATGACTACACAAAGGCAACCAAAGAAATCAGCACTGGAAACCGCTCAACTATACTTATAGCATCTTTATTAATCACTTTTCCGCCCTCAATATGTCAGAACTTCTTCAGATAACTGTTGTTATCTGAAGAAGTTCTGACATGTTGAGGGATGAAAAGTGCTTAATAAACACCTTATAAGTATAGTCGAGTGCTTTCCAATGCTGATTCTTTTAGTTGCCGTTGTGTGTTCAACAAGTTTGTAGCTTTTCTTCTTATACCAGAAGACTAGTTTAGCCATTTGCCAATACTGGTCCATCTATATTTAATTTAAATGAATGTCTTGTCTGAACAGTTGAAAGCTGTTACATTCATTGTGTGCAGAAGTAACTTCAGCATCATAAAGAATATTAATTGTCCTATATAGACTGCAGTTTCAATCAGAAAAATAATCAAAGTGCTGTGAAGGATTGTTAATAAATGAGAGACTCGCAGCAGAGCAGCTGTTAAAAGTCAATGCAGTTCTGGTGATGAAAGATGAAGGAAGGAAGTTTGAGATGCCTCGTATCAAACATCTAGCGTTTTTCTTATATGTTGAATCAGAAAAGGAGACAGAAGGCTTCTTAGTATTAAATAAGTTTCAGAACTGTATGATCTGTTACAAAGAATAAGAAAGAGATGAGGTTTTAATTTTTAACAAAATGTAGACAACTGAATGCTCCAATTCAAACAGGCAACCACAGATTTTTTTTAGTTTTTATGTATTTTTTGTAATCTCTCATGATACTATGCAGTCTCAGAGTTGGTTATTTTAGGTTAGAGGTACAAAGGTAAACATTCCTGCATGGGGACATGCTGTAGGAAGAAAGAAAGATTATCCCACTTCAGCTGACCAATGTGATTCTGGTTTCACTAAAAGTTAATAAAGGAGACAAACTAGATCCAAAAAAAAAAAAATTAGCAGTAAGGACTGTTTCATTTGTTTACTTCCCCCTTTCTACCCTACAGATTTTAGTTAAACACAAGAACATTCATATATTTATAAACTGTCCATGTGATGGTGAAGTCAGTCATTTAGTAACTGTTTCTGCTCACTGTCTACATCATTCCTCCCTGCCTCTATGCGACCCCCACTTACAGCTTTCTAGCAAGCAACATTTTTTACCCCAGTTAGACAAGGACCATCCTGGACATAGCTTCTTTCTGAACTAGAACTTCTTGCTATTTGTTCTAAATCTCCTTCCAAATCCCAGCCATTCTCCCTGTCCATCTTCTTGTTATGGTCAACATCCTCTACTAACCTCGAAATAATTTAGCAAGTTGAAATCTTATCTCCCCTTCCCCCAATATCCACTGATTAACAGACTAACCAGTTCCAACCAGTACAAACTCTTCTCATAGTATAAACCTTACATCTTCTTTGATGTCTTCATAAAGTTATCTGAATTCCTGCCAGTATCCCTACGTCTTATTTAGATCTGATCTCTAGAACTGCGTACAATTTTACAAGCATAATTGTGTTAATATTCTTACTAGTAGTGAGAACACTTTTGTGTCCTTCTATTCCACACCCCTTGAAAATACCCAACCATCCTCTTTCCACATATCAATTCTGTAAAATGCGATTTTGAGTTGAGGCATAATCACATATGCACGACTGCGGCTCCAGTCATAACTGCATTATTACATGCTCACGAAATGAATATCAAAAAAGTTAGCCAAAGATCCAAGAACTAAAGCTGAATTTCTCATCATAGAGAAGTGAATATAGTATTTTGTAACACATGAGGAACTTTCATTAACAAAAAGCAGGTTACGTGGCTGTCTGGTGTCTAGAACAGCTTTTAAGCTGTTGGGTGACCAGCAGTGCACTACATCTCTCTCTCTCTCTCTCTCTCTGCAGTTTGTGGAGCACCATGAAGCATGTTACAGCATTTAAAGCTGTTAGCTGCTGTTAGCTACTTTCTGATGCATTTCCTTGGTGAATGCTACATGTATGGCAGCATGAGGCTAGCTTTCTTTTATAACAAGGAGGCTTACACATATGAACCTGGCTATAGAAAAGGCTATTTTCCCTCATTTTCAGAACTTAATAATATCACCCCATGTACTACATACATGTTTAAGAAAGTAACAGTGGAATGGTACTCTTTCTAAACTGACTGAGTGCTGCAGCTGCTGCCTCTCCCCTACAAAGATATGTTCTATGTGTCCCATTCCCTTTTAACCTATTGATTTGTATTCTGTAACCCTTCAATTTGAATGTCATGACCTTTCCTTTCCCATCTTCATTCTGCAGTTCATTTCCAATGAAATTCCTCCTACTGTATCCATGGGCCTAAATAATTTCCCTTATTCCAGTCTGTCCCCTTAAGAAGAACAGTTCCAGCTTTACTAGCATCTCCATATAGGTCTTTTCTTCCTTCCACTTTACCATCATATTGGCTTCTCTCTCTGTGCTCTACCTAATGACCTAGCAGCAGTATGTCTTTCCGGCAGGGACATTTTCCCCTATGTGGTCTCCAAACCTGGGCACAGTAGTCCAACTACCTTCCCAGTATGGACATGAATTGTGGAATAATTATCTATTTATCCTTGGAGTCTATGCTAACAGATCTAGTCCAGCAGCCTTGTTATTTTTCTTACTTTAGCCTTCCAAAGTTACCCTCTAAGTCTGCACTTTTTCCGCTATGTTATTACCACACAATAAGTTACCTTTCATTTCCACCATTAACTCTTAGTTGTCAAGTTAGTTTGCTTTCCTATTGCTGTCAAAATTCTTCTGAAGATTTTTTGTTTTTGGTGACATATGTATCTGAATATTAATTTCATCCTCTGATAAGTTTATCCCACTGTTGATGCTAAAAGTAATGCCTGAATGTAATTTCCAAACAGCACCATGGGTCATTTCTGGGATTTCACTAACCGAATCCTCAGAATCAAGTGACAGTTTTCTCAGGGTGAGGCACTCTAATGCCAAGTAACCCTGAGTTAGATTTCCTTATAAGAACAGGGGACTGATGGCCAACAACCCTTCCTCCAAAAGCTATGAGTGATCACATGTTCTTTGGTGCATTTGTGATTTGTTTTTGAAGGAAAACTATTTGTTATCATTACTAAAATGTTTTTCTGTGTTCTAAACAAATCCATAGGTTACATGTCCACTCCAGAGGAATCTGCAAGGAGAGATGATTATTTTATAACATTCTTAGAAAACTGCAAGTGTTAAGTCTTACTGGTGCTAATTCAGTGGCATACAGAGATAACGTCCTGCCTATGGCCCAGGAAGTCTGAGATTGACTAATTACTTGGACTGCTTAAAATCCATCTAGGGTGGATGGGACAAAACAGCTGATGCTGACCTGACTATTCCGGAAGGACAGCGATGGTGGCTTAGTTACTGCAATACTGACACTTGGTGGAGACTGGGCAGATTGACAGGCAGCAGAGGAAAGATGTCTGCTTGATTTGCTAAGCAGCGCTGTAACAGGATTTGGCAGAAGAGTATAACCAATCAGACATCACTGGGTGGTGCACATGTCAAGCCACAAAGAGGAGGTGAGATATGCAGCGATCATAGCCTCTCCACCAGCTTCTTCCTGCACAACCATCGGCTGAGTAGCAATGGGGCAGAAAAAATAAATGGCACGATCTACCAGTGAAGAAAAGGCTGATGATCAGCATGAGAGATGCAGACAAAGATAAAAGAAAATATTGTTCAGCACTGAAAAGCAAACATCTGGTATACTTAAGAAAAATGGGTAATCTTAAGGAATCACATCCAGTTCCAGTTTTTGTAATTGCTATGAAGTTCCCCTACACAGCCTCACATTCTTAATCCTATCTGCATTCAAAGGAAAAGTCAAAAGGTCACTCGAGAAGCACGATGTTTGATTTTACCACTTCATAACATTATCCTCAATAATCATCTTACTTTTATTTTTATTTTTTATTTTATTTTATTTTTTGCATGTTACCAGTAAGTATGATGCTTCTACATTGTTTGTTCTCTTAATTTTATTAATTTTCAGCCACTGAACTAGAATTTACTTGCACTATTTAGGGTGTGGCAGCACTTTATACAGGTATCCCCATTTCCAATAGGACAGGTGTGCATGAGTTTCAGTTAATGACTAGGGAATGGTGGCATTTTATACATGTGCCCTCATTTCTAGTAGGACAGGTATGCAGGTGATTAAGTTAATGACCAGGGTGTGGTGGCATTTTATACATGTGCCATCATTTCTAGTATGACAGGTATGCAGGTGTTTCAGTTAATGACCAGGGTGTGGTGGCATTTTATACATGTGCCCTCATTTCTAGTAGGACAGGTATGCAGGTGTTTCAGTTAATGACCAGGGTGTGGTGGCATTTTATGCATTACCCCATTTGCAATAGCTCATGTCTGCAGGTGTTGTATGCAATGACTAAGGCGATGGTGGTATTTTATACATGTACCCTCATTTCTAGTAGGACAGGTATGCAGGTGTTTCAGTTAATGACCAGGGTGTGGTGGCATTTTATACATGTGCCCTCATTTCTAGTAGGACAGGTATGCAGGTGTTTCAGTTAATGACCAGGGTGTGGTAGCATTTTATGCATGTGCCCTCATTTCTAGTAGGACAGGTATGCAGGTGTTTCAGTTAATGACCAGGGTGTGGTGGCATTTTATACATCTGCCCTCATTTCTAGTAGGACAGGTATGCAGGTGTTTCAGTTAATGACCAGGGTGTGGTGGCATTTTATACATCTGCCCTCATTTCTAGTAGGACAGGTATGCAGGTGTTTCAGTTAATGACCAGGGTGTGGTGGCATTTTATACATGTGCCCTCATTTCTAGTAGGACAGGTATGCAGGTGTTTCAGTTAATGACCAGGGTGTGGTGGCATTTTATGCATTACCCCATTTGCAATAGCTCATGTCTGCAGTTGTTGTATGCAATGACTAAGGTGATGGTGGCATTTTATACATGTACCCTCATTTCTAGTAGGACAGGTATGCAGGTGTTTCAGTTAATGACTAGGGTGTGGTGGCATTTTATACATGTGCCCTCATTTCTAGTAGGACAGGTGTTCAGGTGTTTCAGTTAATGACCAGGGTGTGGTGGCATTTTATACATATGCCCTCATTTCTAGTAGGACAGGTATGCAGGTGTTTCAGTTAATGACCAGGGTGTGGTGGCATTTTATACATCTGCCCTCATTTCTAGTAGGACAGGTATGCAGGTGTTTCAGTTAATGACCAGGGTGTGGTGGCATTTTATACATGTGCCCTCATTTCTAGTAGGACAGGTATGCAGGTGTTTCAGTTAATGACTAGGATGTGATGGCATTTTATGCATTACCCCATTTGCAATAGCTCATGTCTGCAGGTGTTGTATGCAATGACTAAGGTGATGGTGGCATTTTATACATGTACCCTCATTTCTAGTAGGACAGGTATGCAGGTGTTTCAGTTAATGACCAGGGTGTGGTGGCATTTTATACATGTGCTCTCATTTCTAGTAGGACAGGTATGCAGGTGTTTCAGTTAATGACTAGGATGTGATGGCATTTTATGCATTACCCCATTTGCAATAGCTCATGTCTGCAGGTGTTGTATGCAATGACTAAGGTGATGGTGGCATTTTATACATGTACCCTCATTTCTAGTAGGACAGGTATGCAGGTGTTTCAGTTAATGACCAGGGTGTGGTGGCATTTTATACATGTGCCCTCATTTCTAGTAGGACAGGTATTCAGGTGTTTCAGTTAATGACCAGGGTGTGGTGGCATTTTATACATATGCCCTCATTTCTAGTATGACAGGTATGCAGGTGTTTCAGTTAATGACCAGGGTGTGGTGGCATTTTATACATCTGCCCTCATTTCTAGTAGGACAGGTATGCAGGTGTTTCAGTTAATGACCAGGGTGTGATGGCATTTTATACATGTGCCCTCATTATTAGTAGGACAGGTATGCAGGTGTTTCAGTTAATGACCAGGGTGTGGTGGCATTTTATACATGTGCCCTCATTTCTAGTAGGACAGGTATGCAGGTGTTTCAGTTAATGACCAGGGTGTGGTGGCATTTTATACATGTACCCTCATTTCTAGTAGGACATGTATGCAGGTGTTTCAGTTAATGACCAGGGTGTGGTGGCATTTTATGCATTACCCCATTTGCAATAGCTCATGTCTGCAGGTGTTGTATGCAATGACTAAGGTGATGGTGGCATTTTATACATGTACCCTCATTTCTAGCTGGACAAGTCTGTAGGTGTTTCTGATAATGGCTTGGCTGTGGTGACGTTGTATGCAGCACCCCATTTCCAGAAGGACAGCTCTGCAATTGTATCTGTTAATGACTAGGGTGTGACTTCAAGAACTGAAGAGTGCATTTAGACACCATTTGCAGGACCTACTAGATAATGCAGGACAACATGAATTGGTGTTGATAGTGGGAGACCTGAATTCACAGGTCAGGGCAAATAGAACAGAATTTGAAGACTGTCTGAATCCACATGGGTGAGACAACAAGAATAAAGAAGATACGGTCATTCTGGACTTCTTTATGGGAAATGGGCTGATAGTTACCAGCAGATGGTTCAGCAAGAGAGAGAGAGACAGTCACAAGGTCACATACAAGAGGGGTCAACATACATCTCAGGTAGACCTCCTAGTAAGGAAAGAAAAGGCATTGCAGAAACAGAGATTGGCAAGTCATCCCCAGTGAAACAGCTGGCCCATAGCATAAACCTCTGGTTGTCACAATCAGCTGCAAGCAGTGATCAGAGAAGGCTTTAAGGTCAACAGAGACTAGCCTGAAGACCTGGAAGTTGACTGGAGTAAAAGCACAGAAGCTCAAGAAAATAGTCAGGGCTCTGGCACCTCAGGAAGAAGAGAAAATAGGTAGATTGAAGAAGAAAGGAAACATTTTAAAACTGCATGTGTGATGACAATAGAAGAGATGTGCAGCCATGCCAGCAATGGGAATAAGACACAGAGGAAAAGCTGGTGATGGAACGCAAACGTCTAGGAAGTTATGAAAAGAAAGAACGAGTGTAAAATATAGTGGAAGATAAGAAAGAAACCAAGATAAGAAGGAATACTGGCTGGCTACTAAAAAGTCTAAGAGGTCAGTCAGAATAGTAAAAAACAAGGCATCAGGGAGATAACCATTTGAAGTTTCAGGATCTGCTACAATGGGTCCAGAACATGGAGACTGGATGGCCGAAGACACAGATTTACTTATACAAAGTCCAAGATGGTTACTTCTTAGAATATTTCCTCTTTTCTTGAGGTATGGTGATCTTGGAGTTAGTATATATAAGTTCTGAGGAGGCTTGCCCCCATATCAGGGGTACAGGAGCCCCCCCCCTCCATAAAAAAGAAGTTTAAAGGAGAAAAGCAATGTTTGTGATTCACTCTGCTCCTGGATTTTCAATGTGGTTTTCGTCTATCAGCACTCTACCTTACAAGTGAAGACATTTCAGTAAGGAACCCCTTGGGGCACTTTTCCGGTTTCTGGAAAGTGATTTAGTAGATGCACCAGGAAACTTTATCAGGTTGTAAGGCAAGGACAGAATGATAAAGAAGATAATCAGGCACCATTCCTACGGGATGCCAGCAACAAACCTGGTCACCAGTTCACAGGACATCAAAGGCAGATGGAAGAAGTATCGTCAGCAGCTTCTGAATGTAGAAAACCCCACAGAAGCGATACTGCCCCAGACACAGCCTATGAGGAAAGAAGAAGGAGAACACACCCTAGAAGAAGTAAGAGCAGCAGCAAGGAACATGAAGTCAGGGAAAGAAGCCGGCTTAGATGAGGTCAAGGCAGATATGATCTAGATGTTGGGCGAGTTAGGGGAGAAAGGGCACCTGAGGCTAATAGTAGCAGTATGGACAGAAAGGTGCATTTCATATGAGTGGAGAATAAGCATCCTTGGGCCAGTGTACAAGCACAAAGGGAACATTCACAGCTCTAGGCAGTACATCGGTGTCATACTCATATCACACTGCATAAAAGTGTCGGACAGGGTGAAGAATATACAGAACAGTAGAAGGTAAGATGGGAGGTGAGCAGTCTGGATTCAGATCAGGATGTCACATGAGTAGTATAATGTTTGCAGTGAGACAGAGGCAATGAAAAAGTCTAACTGGACATTCCTAGACATGGAGAAAGCATATGACAAGTTTCCAAGAAAGTTGATTTGGGAAGTCCTACAGTGCTTCAAAGTCCTAGAAGCATTGACTGAATTACTGAAGGCTTTGTACAATGATCTAAGGTTCCACTGACACAACTACTAAGTGTTCAGACTCACAGAAGGGCTCATGGTTTGAGTGGGCATGCTCTAAGCCCACTGTTGTTCATACTGGTGATGGATTTCATTAGAAAGTGGGAGGAGGGTAGGCATCAACAAAGTGACATATACAGAAGATGTGGCATTAAAAGCAGACTGAAGAGGAACTTCAGCAAATGGAGAAATAGAATCCAAAATTTAGGACGCATGGGATAAGACTGAACATCGGCAACACAATTGGCAAGGCAGCAAATGGAGAAAATCAGAAAAAACTGAAAACTGAGACAGAAGGGGAAAATAGTGGAAAAGGTTACAGCTTCAAGTATCTGGGAGGGGTGGTTGAGGAGAAGGGAAGTCTGAAAGAGGAGGTCAGAGCTTGAATCAGAGGGACTGTAGCCACCTGACATAGAGTGTTAAGGGTAGTGTATGACAGAAGAATGCAAAAGGAAGATGAAGAGTTAAGCTGTACAAAACAGTGGTGAAGGCAAAGTAATCTAAGAAGCTAGAAGTGATGGAGATGAAGCGTCTGAGACAGCTGGTAGGATACGCACTGTGGGCAAGATGAAAAAATAATGACATCAGAGCAAACGTCAAAGCAGCTCCAATTGTAAGGAAGGACATACAGAAAAGATTACAGTGGTTTGGACATGTGCAGAATAGCAGAAGACAATTTGGTGAAGAGGATTTGACAGAGAAAAGAAGAAGGCAAAAGTAAACAAAGATGTCAGGCAAAGAGATGGATCGATTGCGTAAGAGAATACCTGAGATACTCAGACTTGGCTCTCATAAAAGCAGGAGAATGGCACACATTTGAGAGTGGTGGCAACAATTCATGCAACACCACAACTCCATGTAGGAAATTGGGGAACGGGAGGGTTGATGAACACACACACACACACACACACACACACACACACACACACACACACACACACAGACACACACAGACACACGCACACACACAGATACACTCATATGCACACACACATCTATATTATATATCTACAGAGAGAGATTTAGGTAGCTAAGAAGTACTTTCATCAAAGAGAAAAAAAAGCTGGTAAATCCAATTGAAATTGAAGTGATTGTTGATAACTGCCTTTTTCCTGTGCAAGACTAAGGAATAGTGCGGTATGTACTGAGGAATAGTGGGATATGGGGACATTGCCCTTTCTCCAGTCTGATTTCAGAGTTGGTAAACATAATTAGTAGGGGATCTGTGACTGAAGGTGGGCTTGCCTCCTGTTAAAAAACAGATTGTTATGCCTGTTTATTTTCTTATATTATTTGAGTCTTGAGTAGTTTTTCATGACATTTTGAGGTTGGATATATGAAGTATTATTAGACCATGACTGATATACTCATATATTTTATATATAAATATATATATAGAGAGAAAGACACACACACAGAAACACACACACACACACACACACACACACACACACACACACACACACACACACACACACACACACACACACAGATATGGATAGAGATAGACTCTACATTAAGACTGATCTAATAGAAAAACAATATCAGAAATGTAATAGTTTAAGTCAACAGTTTAGTCAGGGTTGCTTCTTCTTTGCCTGAAACAGGACTGGGGCTCCTTAGAGAAGATGGCCTTAACATTTGAGAAATTTTAAATAGAGTTGTGAGAAATCTCCTATGAACCTATATCTTCCTGCCAATAGAGGCCACATATTGGGTAATATTAGTTATCAGTTAGTTTCCCTCCCTGTTCTTGTTTTGGTATTAATCTTGGTGGCTTTGGAATTGCCTGCCCCTCCTGTAAATTTGTGTTTGAACACTCCTCCTGGGTCTATCTCATTTGCTCACTCAATTGAGTACAGTGAGATCATATTTTGCCTTCAGACACTCCTACCAGTCACATCTGTTCAGCTCTATCCCAGCTCTATTCCTGTCTAGTGTCTCTAGTTCATTCCACCTAATACAGAGAGAACATTTGTGAAGGGCAAGCCACTAAGGTCCTTAATTTTGAATTATCTTCGGTTTCTCCTTCTCCCTTTCCACTTTCCAAAAAAAAAAAAAAAAAAAATTCTAAGCTTGTTTCCCGCCTTTCCTGTAACTAGTTTAGTCCAGATTGATTTGCTGTAACCAGGACTGTTTGTAAGCTTTTGAGCCCCCAAAGCCTTTCTGTGTTGGAAGGAAGCTGTCTAGCTCATCAGTGGGAGTGGTAAGCACTAGGTAGCCTATCTACCAGAAGAGTGGTTTCTGGATATTGAGCAGTAATAAATTCAAAGATATGTGACTAACACTTTTAATACAGAGAAACCCACTAAGCTAAGAGTTTAACACTGAATATCAATGAAGTGAAACACAATAGCCCCCACTAACTGCAAAGACAGAGAGAGACCACATTATTCTATAAAACAATTAAATAGAAAAATAAATAACTACAAAGAGACACAGACCAATGAAACAATTAAATACACAGAAAAATAAAATAAAATACAGTACAATCTTTAACACTGCAAGTTTGTACTTAACTCAGCTAGTAATGCAGCTGATTGTAGGTATGTAGCAGAAGCCAAACATCTCAGATATTGAGCAGTAATAAATTCAAAGATATGTGACTAACACTTTTAATACAGAGAAACCCACTAAGCTAAGAGTTTAACACTGAATATCAATGAAGTGAAACACAATAGCCCCCACTAACGGCAGAGACAGAGAGACCACAGTATTCTATGAAACAATTAAATAGAAAAATAAATAACTACAAAGAGACACAGACCAATGAAACAATTAAATACACAGAAAAATAAAATACAGTACAATCTTTAACACTGCAAGTTTGTACTTAACTCAGCTAGTAATGCAGCTGATTGTAGGTATGTAGCAGAAGCCAAACATCTCAGATATTGAGCAGTACTGAATTCAATGATAAGTGCCAAATTCAAAGATATTGCCACATTCTTGAACATCAAGGCTTTTCATCCTCAAGGCACTTGCTCTACAACCATGCTACAACCACGATAGATGACAAGATTTGTGTGCTATCTACAAATCCTGTTTACCTGACTTTTAGCACAAGTCAACAAGTACAATGATTGTGGTTGGTTCTCCTTGCTTGTAGGCTCTCTCTTAGCAGTCACAGCTGATTCCTAGAGAGACCTTGAGGAAAGCCACTGCCAATCTTGGAGTTTTCAAGCCAAAGAGGGGAAACTAGGCCATGTGAAAAGAATTGACATCTGGTAGGTTAACTTCATCTATTGACCTAACAGTTGTATGCTTTTCCGGCATGTACATTACACAATAAATTCATTTTATTTATTGGCTTTTGTTGACCAGGTTAATCCTACTATGTTAGTGGCCTCTTTTCATGGGACACTTGAGATGGTATTTATACTGATTAGAGGAAGTTTTTTCCAGGATACCAGAAAAATTCCATTACTCTTTTTGATAAGTGACATGGAATCTTTTATATCCATCTGAGCTGCCATTATCTCAGGCAGGTTGGTCTGTAACATTTCATCCGAAGGTCTGCACACTCAGCAATAGAAAATTAATCCAATCATTTGGGGGGAAAGGAAAAGAACTCAGTCTTCTGATCTTCCAGCAAAAAAGGTGTATTTGTTCCCTGTTGAGCAACTGTCATCAACAAATAAATAAATGTAAAGCTATCTTTCCAAAAATTAGATGGTATATAAAAAAATGGCAAAACTACCAATGCAGCCAACAACTAGACATTCTGCATTCTGTGTGTGTGTGTGTGTGTGTGTGTGTGTGTGTGTGTGTGTGTGTGTGTGCGCGCGTGCGTGTGTGTCTGTGTGTGCGCGTGTGTTTGTGCCTATGTTTGTGTGTGTATATGTGTGTGTGTCTGTGTTTATGTGTGTGTGTGTCTCTATGTATATAATATCCAAGTAGCTAAATGGGTAGAGGTACAGCCTAATGTTTAGTACGTCCTGGGTTTGATCCTGTAACAGTGATAAGATATCAACAATTTAATGTGGGAGGTTGGTATAATGGTTAAGGTGTTTACCTTACAGACATAAGGTGCAGGGTTTGATTCTCACATGGGGTAATTGGCTAGGCTTCAAATGGCCCACAAAGGCAGTTAGCATAGTAGTAATCTATGAATCTACGTGTATGCTTTGGGAGAAGGAGACACTCTAGAATATATTTTGCTTCCCTGCCATATTGTGATCCTAATAACAATTTAGAGGTTTGCTGTTTGTTTTTCACCAGAAATCAGGGTTTGCAAGAATCTGTTGATGTACAGATGACTGAGGTGTAACACAGAGGTAAAGACTGCGAGCGTATCGATTTGTATGATTCACTGGTTAGACAGAGAATTTTATATGGTACTTAAGAAAATAAAATAAGGAGCAAAACGCTGTCTGAATCTTATTTGACATTGGAAATAATATATAGCTCTATCCCTTTATCAAGATAATTGTCTTACTATGGCAAACTTAGAAACCCTTACTGTAGCAGTTTGCAGTAATAGTAGAATTTTGTCGTTCTCTGGACATAACCATAAATTTTAGTAAATGAAACGTAATGCAAAATCAAACAGTATCCTTCCCATGGGCAGTTCTTGATTCAGTATAACTGAAAGTTTTCCTGCCCTAAGGCAAGACAGAAGATATGACTTCTTTTATGCTGAGAGTTATTTCACTGTGTGTCATAACTGTAAGATGATATCTGAGGACTCTAAGGCACGCTTTCTCATGAACTGTAATAGCTCAGACATCATACAAGACTGCATCTGAAAAAAACTCAGTGGTTTCTGGAAAATGTGTAAATCAGATCACAGATTCTCAGCTGCCTGCAGTTCCCTTACTGAGATCAATGAGAAAAGATTTGTTTGGTTACATAACCTGCACAGTTTACCAACTGTCACAGTTTCCTCACCTCCTAGGTAAAATTCATAACTGCGGTTTTTTTTTTCAAAAATCTAACATTACAGGTACTGGTGTCCATTAAAAAAAATGTCCAACTTTAATGCACAAGTATATAGAAACTGGCCACTTTTTCATTTTCTTGGAATGAAGAATTGATGCAAGCCTGTCCGCCAGTTATACTGACTCAGAAAGTCTTTCTGAAAGCAAAGTGCAGTCAGAGTGGTTTTTATTCATAACTCTGTCCTGGATAAGATAACTATAGTTTTCCTTGCTTATACAACTTAGAACCTTTGCACCTCGTCAGCTCTTACTGGAGAGGACATTATTAACACAAAATAAAAATTATTTATACTGAATGTACTCAGCATGAAGCACTGGATTTTAATTTCTAACAGTGAATTATTCACTTCTAATGTACTGAAAACCTGAAATAAAGCTAAAAGCTCTACTACCAGAACATTGCCTATTCACAAGTCAAGCAAATTTTCAAAACTAGCAAAATACATAGATTAGACCTACTTAATATCTTAATTCTAAGACTGCTAGACTATTTCATTCATTTGTTCAAGGCAAATTTAGCCTGCTCTGCAGTCAAAATGCTATCTCTGCAATATCAGCATGTATTCCTTCATTTTTTCAGGAGGTAGTTAATACTTCAGATATGTTTTCTTAAAAGATTTTGCAGTTAAGACCTAAAAGAAGGGTGTCAGGCTGTTCAGACTTAAACTGTATGCAGGAAAGGTTAAGTTTGCTGCCTTTGAACCAGCAGATTCTCCACTTTTTTCATGACTATCATTTACCCTAGGAAAGAGGATCTCAGAGCTTCAAGTTCTGATTTTTAAACCTGCATACACAGTGTGCCAGAGTGAGAGGGTATATTTACGAGCTAATCAGTCTTTTTTGCCAGGCATGGCATCTTTTTTTTAGTCTAAACAATAAACTGTTATTGTAAATAGTTATAGTACAAATCATATATCAAGCTAATTCAGAGTATATTGTACATATAAATATACATTTAAAGCATATATAATATATAATATATAATTGTCTGTCACAAGCACATTTCCCTACAGAGGTTTTATGCCTTGAAGAAATTATATAAGTAGATTCTAACACTACCTATATGGCTGCTACTGTTTGTTGGGACCTATCACTGTCCTTCAGAGGGAATAGAACTAAGGAAATATTGATGGAGCAATTTAGGACAAAAATATTCCTTTCTTTAAGGATTTTCTGTCGAGACCCATTTAGTCACTCCTTCAGTCCTGAGAAAATCTGAAAATGTTATTTGCACATTCATTTGCAGCTCATAAATGGGTTCTATTCACATCGTTGCCATGTCTTAACCGTGCGGTTGCTAAGGAAATGCAATATACAGTCCTGCTGAATGGATTACACTAAGTACAGGTAATAAACAGAGGTAATCAAATGCTTTGACTTTGTTCTACAGAAAATGTAAGAAACAAACCACCTGGCATTTTTGAATGTGATTTTGTTTTCTCTGAAAGTACCTTGACATAAGAATCTCCATTTTTAGAGTCGCGTACTCTTTTCATACAACAATGATGAGCAAAACAATATATAAAAAGCAGCTTATAAATGAATGAGCAGGCTGTAGACAGTGAGGATTCCTGATTACACTTATTCAAGATACAGCCATCTCTCTCTCTTGCTACATGTTCACATGATTCTTTGCTCCCTCTCTTGCTACATGTTCCCATGATTCTTGGCTCCCTCTCTTGCTACATGTTCCCATGATTCTTTGCTCCCTCTCTTGCTACATGTTCCCATGATTCTTTGCTCCCTCTCTTGCTACATGTTCCCATGATTCCTTGCCTTAATCCCTGCCTCAGCTTTCCTTCTTGCTGCTTTACTGCCTTGCTGCTTTAAGGTCAAGGAGTAGAAACAGCAGTGAGCCCAAGGACTGAATGACGAGAAACGTATGGCCTTCTCATCTGAAAGTGTTATTTAGTAATACTAATAACTCCATTTACACACTTAGCACTGGCATCTTTAGAATGCTTTTAAAGATGTGGGAATCATTTTGCAGTCAACATGATGCTGAATCATAAGTCTGGCCCATGAAAATAGAAAACAAATCTCATCTCATTAACAGGAAAGCTACCTGTACTAGTGTGCTGTGATATAAGTAGGGGCATTGTGTGCATCTTCCACCATCATGAAGAGAGGTTGGGAAAATGGAATGGAGCAAAGTCTGTCACAGACACGGATACTAAACAGCAGACATCATCAAGCATCAATGGTCTGTAATAAGAGTTATGGCAAGCCTTTGGTTGACCAATTCTAAGACTGCACAATTACAAATAGGAATCCCATACACCTGCAATCCCTCACAAATCTGCCATTTCTTTATCTAATAACACAGTATTATAATCATCTATATTAATGGTAATCCAAATTCAGAACTGGCTGTGGAGGTAGGCTGATTAAGCTCTCATCCAACTGGGGAGAGTGAATATAGCATGTACTGCCTGAGTCACTTTAGTAGGGACAGGTGACTTGCTAGGAGACCTATATACTTTTACCATGTTGCAGTGCTTCCAGGATAGCCATAACTTTATGCCCTACCACCTGTTAATAAAGCAATAAATATGTAGTTCTCAAGAGGCTGGGAATGGAATTTGTGCAGATCTCTATCTACAAACACATTTGCCACAATGTAACCTGAATGGGTATGAGTGTTGTGGCATTTTATACCCCCATCTTAACAATGACAGTAAAGTGAGGTGGGGTTGCCAATGCAGTGCTGAAAATACTATTCGAGAGCCTGGATGATGGCAGTCACATGACTCTCACTGTGTTTGCCTTTTCTTTGGACTGAAAAGATAGGGGACAAAAAGAAAACAAAGTCAGTGCCATATCCTTCTTCACTCACAGATTTATTTATCTGTTAATGAGGAAAATTAGTTGGTCTACTCCAGACCCACTTGCAGCCACTGTTTGATCAAAATAGTAAAGGTAAGTACAGTATATATCTGGACAACAGTTAAGGACAGGAAATAAATTAGCATGTTTCTAGGAGGTAAGAGGAAAACTGAAGTTCCCAAATAAATCTGTTGCAGACAGAGGTGGAACATGCAAACTTCACACAAACAGTAACTGGATGGCAGAATTATGGAGTTCAAGGAACATGTGAAAATTCTGAATGAATATTTCACATCAGTGTTTACTAAAGAAGTAGACAGAGACACCTAAAAAAACAACTATGAGCCAGGTGACCCGAATTTGGCTACTAGCTTTGCAAGGAGAGAAATGACAAGGCCTATACCTCTTTACCTCTCTTTTGAGAGAGTAAAGCCCAATTGCATGCCAACTCCATTAGATGTGAGAGAGCATGTACATGGATGTCAGATTAAAAGCAGAAAAAATAAATAATCCATAATGGCTGCCTCGGTAAAGAGCCTTCTCAGATAGCTCTGATCCCAGTGACAAGGAATGAGTACGCCACTTAAGTAAGAGAGGGGCAGATGGACAGCAAGCATTGGAGGAAAAATCTGAAAAAAAAACGTGGGAGGGTCCCAGTCTTTGAAAAGTAGAGAAAAAGTGGGGAGGATGGATTGATGAACAGACAACAACAGATGATGTGGAAAGGACACAAGGATTTGAATGAGCACATTGTGCAAGAAGCTGTTTGGAATTCTACAGACCATTACATTTGACCTAAGTAGTAAACAAAATGATGGAACTAGTCCTAAAGTCAAGAATTATAATAAAGTTCTGGGAACAAAATTAACTGCTAGGAGTTCTACAATGGGTTCCCAGCAGAAAAGTCCTATCAGACTGATTTGCTATAGTTCTCTGACCAGTCAGACAGGTAGAGAGATGTCACCCAGTAGATGAAATCCATGTGATGATAGGAGTTATTGCCAGCCATGCCAGGAGAATTAGGACAGTGGATGTGTAACATATGTCACCACAGCTAGCTGGGATTTTGTAATGAATTATACGTTATTTGTATATCAAACTGATTTGTACAGATGCTTGTGTTGAAAAATGTATTTGTAAAGCTGCTTGTGTTAAAATGTATCAACAGTGTGCCCTGCTGTAAAGAAAAGAAATGCACATGCATTATTGTAACTGTATTAAATGTATATGTTTTAACAGAGGATACTGGAAGGGAAGAGGTTAATCACAATCCATCTGCAGCAAACTTTGGATAATACCTGAAATTAAATTAGGCCATAAAGATTGTATCTTACAATTCTAGTTGCAGCCAGAGACTTGTCTTGGAAATCAATAATCCTTTAATGTTAGTAGTGTTTGCATTTTGTATTTATGACTATATGGAGTTAAACATTTTTTTTTTATTTCTGCAGACTTCACATCCTTCAAAAAATACATGGTAATGCAATACCTGCTACTCTAGCAACTTTCTAAGTTTATAGGAGCAATGTTTAAAATCTGTCCCTGAATTTGCTCTTTTCTTTTCATCATTATTTTTGGCTTTGTCCAGAATTCTCATGCTAAGAGATTGAGGGTTATGATAGGGACATGGCCAGTACAGTAAGGAAATATAGTATAATTTTGATATAAGGCCATACTTAGAAATGGTAGTTGATAAGTGGAATTAGTTGCTAGAATCTGTGATACTAGCTAAAAAAAAGTTGTGTCATTTAATGCAGTGTGAACTTCCTGAAGGAATGGATTCAGGTAGGAATAGGTACTTTAGACTAGCTGTAATACTTAGGTAGACTAGATGAACTCACAGTTTCCTTCTAGCTGGTTATGTAATTTAATATATCCCCAGAAATACAAAATAGGAACCTTAACTATAATTATCGTGCCACCCATAAATATATAGGGTCTTCTACTGTGACTGCTAAAACACTTGAAAGGTTATAGAAGCTGTCATTGGAGCCCCCCATCTTCTCTTCATATGCTTTTGGGGCTAAGACCTCTAGAACTGTATATATTCTTGCAAATTAAACCTAATTAATTCATCCATCCATGCAGCCAGCCATACATGCATACATTCATTAATGCATCCATACATCAAGCCATCCTTGCATCATTTTGTATACTGCATTCATTATTAACTTGTGAGGAATAAAATGTCAAGTTCTTACAATTTCAAAAATTAATTTTTGCTTTGTACTCCACCAACCCTATAAGGTTTTTGTTCATACTCTCTGTTCTCCTAAAAGTATCAACTCTGGGATCATTTTGCTTTTGGATAAGAAGTAAAATGCACTTTAAAATCCTGACATTTGAAATTAAGGCTCACAATTTTAGCATTCAACATTTTGAAAGATACTCATAATGTCACAATAGTAATAGTAATAACCCTATTTGTTACCCTAGTATTACTATGACCCTTGTCATTACCATATTATCACACACTTGCCTCTGAGGATACTGTATTGTTCTTCCCAGGTAAGAATTTTTTCCATCCCTTCCAACAACCGCTCATCAAATATGACAGCTTAGTGCAGAAATCAAAAATGTTTAACTCCACCTTGTCATAAATACAAAATACAAGCACTACAAAAAATTAAAGGATTTTTAAAAAATATAAACTGTTTATTATATGCAAAATAAGCAGAATAAATGCAAAATACCAATAACCTTTATTTAAAGTACTGCTAAAAATTAGAATGCATAAAATGTATTTAATAAGTTCTGTATTATATGCAAAGTTATAGTGTGATGGTGATATAAGAGGGGCCTTATGTGGGTTACGGGCTGTTTATCCCTTCTCTAGATACTCTGTCTATTAGTGAGTCACAACATGCAGATATATACAACTAGGAGACTTTATATCAACTAAGGTTTAAGTAAAAAAGCTAGTGAAGAAAATAAAATGCCGGCTCCTGAGAGCACACTGATTTTCGCACAGAGCAGGAAGGGCACTGAGCAAAACTCTGATCTGTGATATATAACATTAAGTATCCAGCTTTTTACTTATTTTTACTAGTTATTGCTTATTATAGATATTTGTAGCACTTTTGTCTGCTGCATACTTTTTACTGTATTTTATAGCTATAAACTAATCTGCACGGATGCACTAAAATTGTCTGTCTCACAGGGCCTGATAAATAAGGTTTTTACTGTCACACTGCTTGTAAATCTTTTCTAGTTTGTTTCACTGTCTGTGAGGTATTAACTGGAAGTTTTCTCCAGTTGTTAAACATCTGTTGTGTTTGTTCTAATTGCCTGCCAAGGAGTGCATCATATAACTGATGTAGTTTTCCCCCCTCCCTCCCTATTGGTATCCTGTTCTTATATGTGGTGGCTTGCAGTTGCCCACCCCTACTGTAAATTTGGTCTGGGACACTCCTCCCAGTCTAGTGTCATTAGCTCATTCTACCTAATACAGAGAGAACATTTGACAAGGCCAACCCACTTACTTTCTTAACCTTGAATTATCTTCTGTTCCTCCTTTCTCCATTTCCACTTTACAAAAAAAAAAAAACTAAATTCTAAGCTTGTTTCCTGCCTTTCCTGTAACTAGTCAATCCAGATACAAATTTGCTATATCCAGGACTGTTTGTAAGCTTCTGAGCCCCCCAAGCCTTTCTGTGTTGGAGTGGAAGTGGTAAGCACTAGGTAGCCTATATTGGCTGTTTGGGCAGTTTTTCCATATCTTTCAAATGTCTGGTTTAAAAGCCCGCGTTTGTGCTTTAGCTGCCTTTCCTGCAACTAGTCTAGTCCAGATACAGATTTGCTGTATCCAGGACTGTATGTAAGTTTCTGAGCCCACCCAGCTATTCTGTGTTGGAGGGAAGCCTGCTAGAGTGATAAGCACTAGGTAGCCTATCTACCACAAGAGGAGTGGTTTTTGGCCCAGAAATTGTAGTTTATTGGCCGTTTGGGCAGTTTTTCCATCTCTTTCAATTTTCTAGTTTAAAAGCCTGTGTTTGCACTTGTTTCCCACCTTTCCTGTAACTAGTCTAGTCCAGATACAGATTTGCTGTGTCAGGGATGGTTTGTAAGCTTCTGAGTGGTGCCAAAGTCTGCTCTTCAATTTTTCCTTTAGATCTACTAGTTCTCTCCTCTCCTGCACTTTTACTTGCTTATTAGTCTAGCACTTTACCAGACTTCTTGTAGCAATTATTGTAGCACACAAAAGTGCTACCAGCACTAAATGTTCTACAAGGAAACAGCTCCAGTGCTTATTATTAATGCCCAACCCTCCAGGCATGTCTAAAGGTCAGTCCCCAGATCTTTCTCCTATTAACCTGGAGAACTTGGGCATCCTGGGGCAATGTAGCAACTGCCTCATGTACACTGACAACCCTCTCCTCTTACCTCCCAACACTCAGACTTGCAAGAGATGCACTTATATAGCCAAACTGAAAGCGATGTACTCTCCAGCCAAGACCGGAATAGCTGGTCAAGAGGAGAAGGTCAACATGTGCACCACACCACATGGAACACATAGCCCTGCAGAACACACACCAGCTCTGCCTTCACATAAAAACACAAACCACACATCCACCTTTGTGGAGGCTCTCAATAAAAATTTACCCAAACAACAGAGAACTCCAAGGCAGAAATGCACTCGACCACCACAACACAACACTAATCAGGAGACACATAACTCTCCTAAAATGTGTGCTACTCAAACAAAGCCCCTAAGACAAAACAGCATGCCCAACACACTAGTCATAGGTAACTCGATAGTGAGGCACACTGATGTCCCACTCACTAGGTTGAATAAGGAGAAAGTAACAATCAGCTACCTGTCGGGCACCAGGATCCACCACATAACCCATGCACTCAGGTCCCTCAACAACAGGTACAAATATGACTCTGTCATTCTACATGTGGGTGTAAATGACCTGAGATGTACCTCCCTCAACTACATGAAAGGAGACATGGAGGAGCTCTCGGATTATGTAGCCCAGGTGGGTATGACCCTAGCCCTGAGCACTGAGTAGCATCCTACTGTCACCCAGAATGATACCACAGTACAAGCAGAAAATGATTGATTTCAACAATTGGCTAAGTTTCTGGTGTCATTCTAAGGGGATCCAGTATCTATCTGCCTGGGATGACATGATTGACAGACCTCAATGCTTTGCCAGAGGTGGCCTGCATCTGTCACCCCTGGGCTTCCAGATACTGTCCAAGGCTCTTGCCATCCCTATAGTGCCTTTTTTAGGCGGTGTTCCAAAGACCAAATTACCACTGTAACAGCTACAAACAAATGCAATCGGAGGGTCATACTGCTCAACACTAGAAGACAATCTCAAAATGCACTTGCTTGAAGCACTCCTAAATGGAGAACATCAACATTTGTGCCGTAACAGAGACCTGGTTCAAGGCAGCAGAAAGCACCCCTGCACTACCAGGCTATAACTCATTCCACACCTTTTGGCCCCAGAACTTGGACTGAAGCTCCAAAGGCAGTGGTGTTTCCATGTTCATAAAGGATGCACACACCTCCAGACTAGTAGCCCAACATAACGCATCTGAAATACTTCAGGTGCAGCTAATATTCGGTAAGACATTGATTCAGGTCGTAGCCTGCTATAGATCTCCATCCATGTCCCAAGACTCACACTCCATGTTCCTGAGCACCCTGGAGAATATTAGGGTCCAACCTAACACTGTCATACTGGGCAACTTCAACTACCCCTCCATTAACTGGGAAAACTACTCATGTACCACTACACTTGCCCAACGTTTTCTGGAATTCATGAATTCCAATGCCATGGACCAGCTCGTTCTTACCCCCACTAGTGGTAGCAACATCCTTGACCTAGTCATTACTAACATGGGTGACCATTGCTCTACACCAATAGTCAACTCCTCTCTGGTTAGATCTGAGCACAAACTAATCACCTTGGAAATCCATATCCCTCCATCCCCCACCCCCCACAAAGGTAGCCACCATGAAAAACTTCTCCAAAGCTAACTCTGAGCTCCTAAAAACAGAGGTGGCTAACTTCACAGCACCCATGCAGATGGAGATCAGTTGCATGACTGCCAAATTATACACCAATGCACTGTACGAACACGTACAGAAATGCATGGATCTCAACATACCCAATAGAACCAAAACACTCTCCTCCAAAGAAAGGAAGCCAATCTGGTGGTCCCCTGCCATAAATAAACTCTACAACAGAAGGAGGAAACTGATGTGGAATCAGGTAAAGTCCTAAGACTGGAAAAACTCCCTTATCAGCCTCAACAAAAAGTTGAGATCCCTCATCAAATCCTCTAAAGCTAGCTATGAAAACAAAATTGCAGCAGCCACAGGACCTTCTACAGTTATGTAAAGCATCTCCACAGCAATACCCAGATTTGGTCTGAGCTACTGCACAATGGTACCTCCAATACTGAGTCAACAGATATTGCCAATATACTGGTCGACAGATTCAGTGCCAACTTTACCCCCCCCCCCAAGGGACCAGTCACAATACCAGTATATTTCCAGGCACCCAGTATTACTGCTGCACAGGTTAAAACAGCACTGTCCAAGACCAAGAATACAGCTTCTATGGGACCTGACAATATCACTGGCTGTGTTCTACATGAACTACAGAGTGAACTGGCACCTCATCTGTGTGCCCTGTTCGATCACAGCCTCACCTCAGGCTTTGTCCCTACCAAATGGCACACTGCTACAGTCATCCCCCTCCACAAAGGAGGAGTGACTACAGACCCTGGGAACTATCGCCCCATTAGCCTGATGAGTCTGATATGCAAAGCTATGGAATGCATCATCATGGACCTAATAAACAAGGATATAGGGAATATCAAAACTCTGGATCCCACACAATTTGGTTTTGTGAAGGGTAGATCATGCCTGCTCAACTTGATCAACTTCTTTGAGTCAGTCACCAGAGCTGTGGATGAAGGCAAGTTGGTTCATACAGCCTACCTTGATCTGGCCAAGGTCTTTGATACCATTCCCCACTCAGGAATCATAGAAAAACCTCACTAAGCTAGGCATCAACCTCTATATTACTAGGTGAGTTACAAACTGGCTCACAGGTAGAACCCACAATGTGAACGTAGCTGACTCCAAGTCAGACTGCTGACCAGTCACGAGTGGTGTCCCACAGGTTTCAATCCTGGGGCCTCTCCTGTTTGGTATCTACTTCTCTGAAGTCCAGGCCAACACGAAGGGACTCTGGCTGACAAAGTTCACAGACAATTGAAAGTTGGGAGCTATTATTAACTCCCTGAGTGATGTTGACATCCTGCAGAAAGGCCTCACTGAGATGAACGACTGGTGTCAGAACCATGGCCTTAAGCTCAATTCCAAAAAATGTGTCATCCCCTTTGGGAAAACCCCGGTTCCCATGAATTACCACATTGATGGTAGTCCACTGAACACAAAAGGCATTATAAGAGGTCTGGGAACACAGGTTGACAGCAACCTCTTTTTTGACCACCACATTGCTACTGTGGTTGGAAAGTCTTTCTATGTGGCACATCTCATTACTAAGGGTTTTGCATCCAGGAAGAAAGAGGTCATTGCCTCCCTCTACTCTTCCCTCATTAGGCCAGTCTGAGTACAATGCCCTATTTGGCATGTACCTCACTAGACACCTGAAACAACTGGAGAGGCCACAAAAGTACCTCACAAAGAGGATCCTATGCTTTAAGCATTTGTCCTATATGGATAGACTAAAAAACTCCAACTATTCTCTGTCTCATATCCCCTACTTAGAGATGATCTCTGCTTGACTTACAAAGCCATGTCTGACCCAGCTTTGTTAGAAATGCTACATCTAAAGAAATCCCAATCCCTCTGCACCACACACTCCAGAGACCTCAACCTCATTGCCACAGTCAACAGAACATGCTGGAGGGACAGGTTCATAACCCAGGGACTGCCCATACATGTCAAGCAGAGCACCTCACTGGCCCTCTTCAAGAGAAAGCTTGATGAGTGGATGGGAAATAGAAAATTCACCCTGGGGATCACTCCAGTAGCTTTACTTGACAGAGGCACTGGGAACTAAGAATGGGTGGCACGATGCCGGGGTAATCCTATGGCTAGGCTTGTGAAGGCTCCAGGGCCATTAGCCTAGTACACACCTATGAACCTATGAACAATGTATAGTTCTCCTCTTCCTTGTGGCTTTTTTTTAAAGCACTAGAGAGGTACTAAACTGTTTATGGTGTAACTAAGCAACACAAGCTAGTAAATGCACTGTTGGCTTTATGGGACTCAAGTAGAAAATCAGTTATAATCATATTATTTATTTTTGTCTCTACGTTTCCTTATTGAAACCATAAAATGTGGAACAGTGTCTCCCACAAATGTGAGCCCAAAACATAGACTGGCAATTTCAGTGACTTCCTAAGCAGTGCAAGAATAGTAGAAGAAGCTTGCAACAGGTATGTTCACCAGGCATGCAACAGATATGTTCACCAGGCATGCAACCGGTATGTCCACCAGGCATTCAACAGGTATGTCCACCAGGCATGCAACAGGTATGTTCACCAGGCATGCAACAGGTATGTTCACCAGGCATGCAACAGGTATGTTCACCAGGCATGCAACAGGTATGTTCACTGGGCAGCTCACCCAAACATCAGAAAAGATTTTGGGTGAATTGGCAATATATATGTGCACCACCTACCCTGTAACATAATCTTTGAAGTATGAAGCAGGAATTACCATACTACCCATAAATATACTGAGTTTTCTGCTATAATAGCTGTAGAATATGAATGCTGTAAGTATGACAAATGTGTCTGTACACATCATAAATGACAGCTACCTAAAAAAATTTACATAAACATACTGTAGCATAGTTAGAATAACTCATAACAAAATGAGCAAAAAACACAACATAAACATCCATGGAGCTTACAGAGACCAGCTGGGTATCCAGAAAGTCGGTCTACAATACCACCCATGTACTAGTATTATTCTGGATAAAATATCCAGGATATGGTCATTGCTAGTCACTCAAAAGGTCAAAACTCCATTGAGTTGTTGCACCAGGTTCTCGGATCCCTTATGATCCACAAGATGTCTCTTTCATAACTGTATACTGACTCTTGAGAAACAGGAAAATTATGAATTCTGTATCAGGCATGGATGCTCCAAATCACCCCCCCCCCCCCGAAGATATATTCAAGACAGAAGTAGTAGGCTGAATAAGGAGAAAATCATAGTCAGTTGTCCATCAGGGCCAGGATCCACCAAATCAAGCACACGCTCAAATTGTTGGGCACGTAATTGCCAGTATGACTCAGTCATAGTCCATGTGGGTATAAATGACCCGAGATATACTTCTCTGGACTATATTAAGACAGGGACAATATAGAGCTCTTGTACTATATGTCACAGGCTGATATGTGCCTAGCATTGAGCAGAATTCTACCTTCACCAATGATGATGCCACAATATGAACAAAAGATGACTGACTTCAGTAATTGGCTTAGTTTCTGGTGTCATTCCTGGGGGATTCAATATTTGTCAGCATGGCAGGAGATGGTCAACAGACCACATTGCTTTGTCAAGAATGATCTGCACTTTCCCCATCTATGCTTCAAATACTGGCTAAAACATTGTCCTACCCCAAAGTGCTTTTAATAACAGGGTCAGGGGAAGCAGAAAGAGGCACTAGGAGATTATTTTAAAATAGATTATGGAGGGATTGTATTCACTAAAAAAAGGTTTAACATTTTTAACTATAGTAGTTTGGGTATTGATGCAAACTTTTTTTACATTATTTGAAAAGGGGTTGACATTTATCCATAGTAAGCAATTAGATATAGGAGACATTTTGGTGGCATTAAAGTTGTTTATTAGGAAATTAAATTTAGCATTGTTTTTAAATTATAAAATCTCACATAAACAAAACTGAAAAATGCAAACTAATTAACAAAAACTGGATATAGCATCCTGATGCAGTCAACAAAACAGCACACCAAAACTTAGCACTTTCATTCCTTTATTATTCTCTCTGGAACTTCATCAAAAACAAACTTGTAAGCCTTATGTAAGCCATATAAATACTAAATTTGGTCCCAAACCATAAATCAAGAACTAATCACTGTACACATCTTTCCATGCAAATAAATAATTAAATGAAAATTTCACAAAATAATGCTATAAAATCATATGTATAATACTATAATAAATATAATAATAATAAATATAAATATTAATTAACTTATTTAACTTAATTAACTTATACTACATCTAGTCCTTAATAAACATTTAATTTAAACCAGGTGGTTGGGTCCACCCTTAAAAGAATCTGCCAGTCCAACTCTAACTTCTAACTTATCATTACACCCATTAACTAACTTACTATCACTAATTTGTTCCAACACTGTAAAATGAAAATTTTTAAAAGCACAGCATTTAGAAACATGTTTAAATAGGGCATTATTTTCATCTTTATTTTTTATGACCCTAACATGTTCTTGTATTCTAAATCTAAGTTGCCTTATGGTCTTCCCCACATAATAATGGGAACATGATGCATACATAGCTAAGTGTACAATGTCAAAGCTATTACAACTGTATCTTTGCTTACTTTCAATAATAATATTTAAATATGGAATAGTTATACAACTAAGCCCACTAATGAACCTACACTGCTTACATTTTTTACAACTAACACTACCAGATTTCTCATAATATATTGAATTTATCACAATTTCTCTTTTTAATAACATTTTAATATTTTAGCTCTTCATATAAATAAATTGTTGGATAGTCCCCAATATATTGCTTAATTCAATATTACCTTTAATAATATGCCAATTATTTCTTATTATTCTTTTATCTTTCACACTTTTTATGAACATCACTACAGGAAATGCCAACAATTTTTCTGAAACAAAAGTACTGGAATCTTTTAACTGAAAACATCGCTTAATAATAGGGGAGAAACTTGGAATGTCTCTCTTCTATAACTTTCTGACTAATGTAAGTCTTTCCTCAAATACCCTCGAACAATGAGCAGACTTAAATTCAGCTTCATTCAAAAATTTCATATCATCACTCATAATTCTACTAATGCTAATAATTTGCCCCTTAAAAATATTTAACTTCATATATTGGGGATGATGACTACAGTATTGCAAATAATTATTTCTAAAAGTATTTTTTCAATGATATCTAAAGGTAAATTATTTGATGTTCATACTAATTTTAACATCTAAAAAAAAGAAACATCTGTTCCAAATTGTTAGCCACAATGCACCATCATTCATTCCTTCAAAAGATCATTAACTCTCCTTTCTTCCCACTTAAGATGAAAAAAATGATTATCAATATAGCTCTTATAAAACAACACATGTTCAAATGACTTCATATTAGCCAAATGTTTATTTTTCCACCAGTAGAAAACAAGATTTAAAATCCAGGGGCTACTTTTACACCCATTGCCACACCTGTTCTCTGCTGGTAGATATTATTGTTAAACTAAAAAAAAATGTTTTGCAAGACCATATGTAACAAAACGCAATTTTTTTAATTTCCATTTGGTCAAATTTTTTTTAACCATTCTAAATGCATCTTTACAAATTCCAGTCCTTTTATTTGATCTATAGAAGCAAACAGGGACTTGATATCAACTGTGATCATAACCTTCTCTTTACATGTAAACTTATATTCTCGAAGGATGTTTAAAAGCTCCAATGAATCCCTAATAAAAAACTTGCTTTTCTGCACAAATATATATATATATATATATATATATATATATATATATGTGTATATATATATATATATATATATATATATATATATATATGGTTCCCATTCAGAAGCCTGAAACATCATAAGCCTGAAAATCAAAATCCTGAAACCAAAAGCCTGAAAATTCAGAATCCTGAAAACTCAAAATCCTGAAAGCCCAAAATCCTGAAAGACCAAAATCCTGAAACTCAAAATCCTGAAAACACAAAATAGACATACTGATGTAATTGTGGCTTTGCTATTGTTAGCCCTGTGGTGTTAGGTCATGCGTTGGGGTCAGGTAAGTGTGCGGTTGGTTTTATTTTAGGGTTAGGGGCGGTTTAAGTGAGTTAGGGTTAGGCAGGTTAGGCATGTATGCAATAGTGACAAATATTGGGGTTAGGGGCGGTTTAAGTGAGTTAGGGTTAGGGCGCGGGTCAGGTGAGTGTGTGATAGTGACGGACCTTAGGATTAGGGTTAGGGTCAGGGTCAGTTGGTAGATATTAGTGTCTTTATAGTGACATATTAGCATTATTTGTGTTTTCAGGATTTTGAGTTTCAGGATTTTGGTCTTTCAGGATTTTGGGCTTTCAGGATTTTGAGTTTTCAGGATTCTGAATTTTCAGGCTTTTGGTTTCAGGATTTTGATTTTCAGGCTTATGATGTTTCAGGCTTCTGAATGGGAACTATATATATATATATATATATATATATATATATATATATATATAGTTTGAAGGCAAGGTTTTTAAACAAACAAAATGAGTGGCAGTGGGTGCTGCATGTGCACCCATTTATGCCAAAATTGTGCTTTTGGCTTTAGAAAAAAGTGAAATATTTGCCTCTGAGTTCTTTAGATATATGAAGGTATATTTGAGATTTTTAGATGATATATTTATATGATGGATTGGACCGGATGAAAGGGTATTGGAATTTATAACGTTTTTACATGAATCAATTTTTTGTTTAAGTTTTACATTCAATTATGATAAAAATATGAATTGTTTGGACATCCATGTTGAACATACAGATGTTGTATTTAAAACAAAGATTTATAGAAAACCAACATTTAGTATTTCTTACTTGCAGTTTAATAGTTTGCATACATTTGCACTTAAGTGGAATTTGATCAAAGGACAATTTATTAGAGATACTCGAATGACCTCTAGTCTAATGGAAAATTTGAGAGTTATGATTATGGAATGGGGTATCCCAATAAAATGGTAACTGAGATTATAAGGGAAGTTAAGGAAGGACAGAATAGGGTTAGCCATTATTAGGGAAAAGGAAAGAGGGTATTAAAAACAACAAAGCTGAAGGAAAAAAAGTTGTGAAATAGCTTGTGCAGTGACATATATTGAAATTTCAAAAGACCTAAAAATATTACAAAAGGGAACTGGAAATTTCTTGAAGGCAATATGGATATAGTGGGAACTATTGATAAAGAACCACGTTTTATCATAAAACATTGGTGAATAAAATATTAAATAACTATTCAAAGGTAATAAGAAAAGCAAAACTGATAAGGAGAAAGCAGAGACAACTAAATGTGGTTATTATAAACAATGCACATATATTACTGAAGATAAATATGTTTTTAAAAAAGAGATTGGGTTCAAAAGTGAAGTTCTGGTACGGACATTGTAGCTCTGCAGGTATAATCTACCTAGCAAGTTGTCCAGGATGTGATGGGCTTTATGTGAAAAAAATGGAGAGGCCATTGAGAAAAAAATTATGAAAATAATTATGATATTAAAAAGAAAAACTATAATAACTCCTTGGCTAAACATGTAGAGTGTTGTAAGGAATATAAAAAAATTCACCTTTGGGATTATAGATATTGTTGGAAAAAGCCCTAGGGGAGGTAAATGGGGGAATTTAATAGAGTACAGGAGTTAATCTGGCAGTTAAGATTAGATGTAGAGAGAGCTCCAGGGTTGAATGAGACTGTATCTTTGCAACCAGTTTTGAAACTTAACAGCCAAGCTATGAAAACTTATTTCATAAGGTATTCAATAAGGTGTTCTTTTATAAACAGTAGCTTACATTTTTAAATGTTTTGCTCATATTCATCATTTTGAAATCTTTTTATCACAAATTTTATATTCTTAGAATTTTAATAAGCTTTATTAATATTTTTATAGAACATTATACTCTTAAGATGCATTTGTCTTGAGTAATTGAGATAAAAAAATTTAAAATAATTTTTGGGAAAGTTAATTCTGTTCTTCAGTTTTGGTGTAAAGTGTTAAGATATACACAATCACTTTATATTTCTTTTTAACAGGTCATAAAAGGAAGGTACTATTTATGATGAAGTTTCCCGTGTGAGACAAAGTGCTTAAAACAGAGTTATGCACCTTACTTAAACTGTTGCATTTTATTTATTTATTTTATTTATTGTAATAAGTACTCAGTTGAGTTCTCCAGCCTGGTTCTTTCATTCTATCCCATAGTGCCATTTATGCCAAACTGACAGTAAAAAAGTGTACTGTCTACTGCAGTTAATTGCACTGTATTACATTGCATCTGATAGTTGTAGAGCTGTTGCAGGTAGTCTGTGTGGTCTTGTTACACTTGGGCTCCAAACCTGCTATTCTAAACTAAGAAGGATTTTTTCTGCACCCTTGTGGCAGACGTGTGCTAATCTAACCTGTCTTGAGTTGGGGATTGCTGGTGAAAGGCTTATTGTTTACTTTCCTGATTGGTAGTTAACTTAAAGCTTGTTTCTCTTTGCTAAGCCTCTCAGTGTGTGCACTTTAGCATAGATACTCAGAGCTGCTCATCGTTTGGAGATTTCTATACAAATTGCTGAGAATCTGCTTTCACCTGGAGCAATCCATCACTGACAGGATGAAATAACTATTTTGTTGCACTTCTCTTATAAATTGCAGCTGCATTTTAGCAGTTTAAGGTATTTGTTGTTTTTTCTGTACTTTATATAAAAAATGTGTTCATGTTTAGCAATCGAACAGAATGTTCATCGAATGGCCATTCATCACACAGACCATAGAACATTCCTTCCCTGGAAAGACCAAATGATTTTAATTAATGTCAACAAATGATCATAGCTGGCCAACATCAAGGAAATGGAACTAGTACCCACTTACCAGTAATGTAGAGACAAGGAAACCTGCCCTTTCTCCATTGTAGTGTGATCTCAGCATTGGTATATATAATTAGCAGGGGTGGGCAGGTTTCAGCCCCCTAAAACAGAAGGATTTGTTGAACACTGGACCCTCCTTATGTGAGGGGGCTCTGCCCCTACACCCCCCACTAATTATATATACTAACTCCAAGATCAAAGTGGCAAAAGGTCAGGTTTCCTTATCCCTACATTACTGGTAAGTAGATACTAGCTGCATTCCCTTGATGTTGGCCAACTATGATCATTTGTTGAAATTATTTACAATTATTTGGCCTTTCAAGGGAAGGAAGTTTCACTGGTCAATGTTTGATAAATGGCCGTTTGATGAACATTCCATTTGATATCTAAACATAGACCCAACAAAACTGTACTGTCTACTGCTGCTTTAAGTAGTTAATTGCACTGTATTACATTGTGTCTGATAGTTGTAGGGCTGCTGTAGGTAGTTTGTATGGTCTTGTTTCACCTGGGCTCCAAACCAGCTATTCTACATTAAGACTATGTTTTTCTGAACCCTTGTGGCAGAAGTGTTCTAATCTAACCTGTCTGAGTTGAGGATTGCTTGTGGAAGGCTTATTGTGTGCTTTCCTGAATTGGTAGTTAGTATAAAACTTGTTTCTGTTTGCTCATATTTGAGCCTCATGTTTGCGCGATGCTGCTGTCTGTGCAGTGGCAGTTAGCAGTGCCCTGTACAAATGCTGTATAAATGCAAAAGCCTTGAAGCTTAGTTTTTTCCTAAACAGCTGTCAGTGAAACATTCCCAAGCCTTTCTTCTGCTCTAGCAGCAACTCAGTTGCACACTGAGCATCTTTGCCTTATTGATCAACCTTAGCCTATACAAAGTATAGGTCCCTGTTGTAGTCTCAGCATTACCAAAACAATGCTGTTACATTAACCTATTTCCATCCCTAATAAAACATACAGTAAAAACCTGCTATCATGGATGGGCAGTTTCCCATCATCTGTGTGGCCAGTCTGATGCACATGGGCATCCTGAGGCAGTAGTCTCATGCATGCTGACAGCCACTTACTCCTGAAACAAACAAATACTTTATGTGAGAGATGTAGCTACACTATGAAATTGGAGGAAAGACTCACATCAGGACAAATCAAATGCCAAACAGGTTGTCAGCACATGCACATCACTTTCCACACTAAATAAAGACACAACACACAAACTCACATATGCAGAGGTACTCACTTATAACTTACCAAAAGGTCAGAGGCATCCCAAATGGAAAATAGTTACACACACAACAATGCAAAAAAACAAGCACAACACCTAATAACACACACACAATGTCACAACAAATAAGCCCACCATAATGTCTAACACCACAAAAACCTAATGTACTGGTCATAGGACACTCCACAGTGAGGCACAAAGATGTTCACCTCACCAGGCTGTATAAGGACTGGGTTACTGTTAGCTACCTACTAGGTGCCAGGATCCATCAAGTCACTAAAGCACTCAAGTCACTCAGCCACAAGTACCTGTATGATTCTGTCATAGTCCATGTGGGGGTGAATGACCTGAGATGTGTCACTGCGGACTATATGAAGAGAGACATGACTGAGATCTCAAAGTATGCATCAGAGGCAGGTATAAGCCTAGCTTTAATCAGCATTCTACCTTATTCAAGATTGATGCCACAATGCAAACAAAAAATGATTGACTTTTAACAATTGGCTTAGCTTCTGGTGTCAAGTCCAAGGGGATCCAATATCTGCCAGCCTGGCAAGACATGGTCGACAGGCCACATTGCTTTGCCAAAGATGGTCTGCACCTGCCTCCTCTAGGTTGCTGGATACTGCCAAATGTATTAGCCACCCCTATTGTGCCTTTTTTAGACATTGTCAAAGTAAACAACCTCCCAATGTAACAAAATCCTCTGTAGATAAACTCAAGGTGCTGCTACTTAATGCTAGGAGTCTAAGCAACAAACTGCATTCCCTGGAAACACTCCTCATCTTGGAAGATGCTGATGTCTGTGCAATCACTGAAACATGGTCCAAACCATGCAGAAAGCACCCCAGCCATGCAGGGCTACAATGCCTTCATACGTTCAGACCACAAACTGAGCATGAAAGAATCAAAGGAGGACGGAGAGCCATCTTTATTAAGGATAAGTACATCCTGAGACTGGTCAGTTCAGCTCTTGAGCTACTCCATGTCCAATTAACTAGAGAGAAAGCCCCCTACCACATCATATCTAGCTATAGGTCCAGCACCATGAACCAGGAAAAGCATACCTCATACATGAACTTACTGGAGTCACTTGCCATATAGTCAGATACTTTACTCATTGGTGATTTTAATTATCCTACCATTGAAAGGGAAACACACACAACCCCAAACATGCTGACTCAGAGGTTCTTGGACTTTATCAGTGCAAATGCTCTGGAACAGCTAGTTAGAACACCCACAAAAAGCTAAAATGTCCTAGACATAGTCCTCACTAAGACACCATTGCACCCCCATGTTATATCCTCCCTGGTAAGATTGGACCATAAATCAGTCTCTTTTGATTTAATTATAAAGCCAGATACCCCATTAAGCTCAAAAATGCTTAGGATTTTTTCCAAGACAAATTGCTTCCTACTACATGATGGTATAAGAAGTTTCAAAGCCCCCTTGAATGCAGATAACATGGACTGCTATGCAGAGGGTTATAACAATGCCCTGTATAACCACCTAAACAGTTGTATAGAATTGACTGTACTTGACCAGGTTAAAACCAGGTTTTGCTGAAAAAACAAGCCACCCTGGTGGACCCCTAGTATAAACAGACTATACAACAAGAGAAAGAAACTAATGTCGAAGTGCTAAAGGGAACTGGCTCAGCAAAGGAAGAAATCCTTCTCTAGCTTAAACAGACAAACTCAAGATCTTTTTAAGTCCTCCAAAGATAATTACTAAGCAAAAATAGCCTCCTTAGCTAAGGATAATCACAAGGCATTCCTTAACTATGTCCGAAATCTAAAAGGGAATGCCCAGCTATGTGCCGAACTGGCTGTAGATGGCACCATCCATATCCAACTGGAGATAATAGGTGACAGATTTGGAGGAAACTTCACCCCCCATGTTCCCACTGATCATCCTCCAAAGTATTCCTGCCACCATTCCACAGCCTACTATCTCAAGGGAGCAGGTCATCTCTGCACTCTCCAAGGCCAAAAACATGGCATCAATGGGAACAGATGACTTCCTAGATAGCCTTTTAAATAACATAAAATATGACCTAGCAGTTCCACTTGGATCCCTGTTTAACCACAGCCTGCAAACTGGCTATGTTCTGGTGGAATGAAGGTCAGCAACAGTAATCCCTATGCACAATGGGGGACTGTAAACTGACCTTGGTAACTGCAGACCCATAAGCTTGACTTGCCTCATCTGCAAGGTCATAGAAAGGATCATTACAGACTTTATCAACAAGGACATAGGTAATCTCCAAACTCTGGAACCAACCTAGCTTGGATTTATTAAGGGTAGACCCAGTTGACTTCTTTGAGAAAGTCATCTAAGGCTCTGGACAAAGGAGACACAGTGCATATCGCCTATCTTAACCTAGCCAAAGCATTTGACACAATCATCCACTCAAGTATTATAGAGAAGCTCTCCCAAATGGGAATTAATCTCAACATCACAAGATAGGTAGCCAATTGGCTCACCAACTGGACACATGCTGCCCAAGTAGGTGACTTCATCACTAGTAAAAGACCAGTCACGAGTGACATATCACAGGGTTCTGTGCTGGACACTTTACAGTTTGGATTTATTTCTCAGAGGTCCAGGCTAACATGGACAGCCTATGGCTGACCAAGATTGCTGATGATTGCAAATTGGGAGCAATCAATGAGTCCCACAGTGATGCTAATACACTGTAGAAAGGGTTAATGCAGACAAACGATTGGTGCCAAATCCATGGATTACAGATAAATACAAAAAATGCATTATTATTACCTTTGGGAAAGCTGACATCCCTGCTAATTACATTATAGACAGCACCCCGCAAGTGTAGAACCAGAGGTACATGATCTAGGTGCTCAGGTTGATAGCAATCTGAACTTCAACCACCACATATCCACAGTGGTAAGAAAATTCTTCTATGTGGCACATCTCATAGTTCATAGGTGGTTACTATGTGTAGCACAACCATTATTTTGTGAAGCTGCAATGATATTGTGGCTTCATAAATGAATGCCAGTGCTACATGTATGGCACGACCGAAATGCTGAAGAGGTGAGTGTGTGTGTGATACTAGGTGTAGCAAGCAGCTTGTTACAGGTTTAGCATTTTTAGCAAGCAGCTTGCTAAAACTGCTAGAGCTGTGAAAATTATTTTGTTTTCCTTTTTTGCTCCTCAAATTTGAGTACAAGGTGTGCCAATTTTTGGAGTTAAATACAGTGCTAAAGGAGCTAGCTATGGTTCTGATGGTAATCCAGTACTAATGGATTTACTGCACATCAGAAAGTCAAGTGGCATCAGAAATATTTAGACTAAAGATTTATACCACCTCTGCAACTTCAACAGAACGGTTTGGAGGGACAGGTATATCTCACAGAAGAACAGACTTCCCATCCACATAAAACAAAGTTCATACATGTCCATATTCTCGTACAACTTAGATCTATGGATGGGAAACAGAAAATTTACCCCAGGACTGCCTCTGTACTACTAATGGACAGAGGTAGCCCCTAAATGCTTTATCTCCTGCATGGGTCCCCGCAAATTATCTATGGTATGATTCCAGTTATACTTATTAGGGGTAATATATAATTATCGACCATGTGATGGGTAAGACTAATCTATAACCAAATGGGAATATGTTATTTCAAGATGAAAAGGGAAAATGGCTAGGTTTAAAATGGTCTGTAAAGGCACCTAGCCAAGTACTTACCTATGAACAGCCTACTTGAAAATTATGTAGAAAAATACATTCACTCAGAATTCGTAATCAATCAATATTAATATGATGCCAATACAAATAGAAAATAGGCTGGTATCAGCAGATAATGTGGTGGTGCAGATATTAAATAAAACAGTGATGCACCCTGAAACAGATTTTGAGTAGACCAAGGCCCGTGTGGCCCTTTAAGTCTGGTTGTATCGCTAACTAAATTATAAGCTGCACATAGTGGTAACTGCCTTACATTTATATTTTGTATTCATTAATTCTGTTTTTGATCCTGTTATTTCTTCAGCAATTCTGTGTCAGACCAGTTATTTGGTATAGCAATATAAGCCCTTAACTACAACACATTCATTTCAAGTTCAGCAGATTGTTTGGACAATGGGGGAGCTGACGCATCAGAGGTGGAAGGGAAATGGATGATACTGGCTCACTCACCTCAAAGGGAAGGGTTAGGGTTATCACCTGTCAGGAAATTCTCATGAAAGTTGGAAATTCAGGCTCTCTGTCAGGAAATCCAGTTATGGAGAGTACTTGAAATGTATTTTGAATCATTCTGAGAGAGTCAACACATTTGTGAAGTACGTTTCTTTAAATGATTACTACTTCACTTAGATTTACAACCTGGATTCATCATCACTGTGGCTTATGTTTTTGGAACGATTGTCCATAACTTTCTTTACTTTCCATTTCTGTCAATCATCTGCAGTATACACAATAAGTGGCTATTTTGGGAAGAATGGACAAGAGGAGTGGAAGAGATCATATCATTGACATGGAGTCATCTCACAGCTCTTTTCTCCCTGTGCGAGTTCTTGGCTGTTTTTCCATTGGTCTGGAGTCTGTATTTCCTCCCTGTCTGTGTGTGTGTGTTTTATTCAGGTGGTTACATTTTTAGAAAGCATGTTTTCTGTATGTGTTTGTAAAATTAATATCGAAGAGTGCATACATAAATCTCCTGGGTAATGAAAAAATAAATTAAGGCATACGATGCATCATAGAACATTTAGAATCTCACGGCTTCTGAGGTATATCATTCCTGGCTGTTTATGTGGTTTAGTGGGGGTCCTCACACATGGTCTCCACCTAGTCTAAATCTCACTCTATGCAGCAGTAGGCACAGAGATTGCTATAGCTTGTGCTTGGCTAGGGACAGTGTGGTCATTATTTCTTTAACTTTCTTCAAAAATCATACCTCGTAAGTGTGTATGAAACATCACTGTAACTTGTCTAAGAACAGCGCACTGTGCTGGAACAACACGTTGGAATTACTGTATTGTTTTATTTTTTTCACAGTTGAAGTCAGATGTGTATGTATGCGGATGTAGAAGTGACAGCAAAGGAGCACAACATATTTCAAGCTATTTGTTCTTTTACTTTATCCTAGTTTGACTTCATAGGGCTATACAGAAAGTATTTGTCTTTAGGGGTTCAGGCTGAGGAGGCATGCTGTGTAGATGTATGACAGCAGCAACTTTAAATGTGTGACTATTTTCATTTGTCCTTTCATTTTCATCCTAATTTAACACCATCCAGGTACAGTGGGGGTGGGGGTTGAGGAAGGCAATCATCTCAGATTTAACGGTTCTATGTTAAATATTCAAATATCCAAAATGTCGAACATTACATGGTCGAGACCAAAAGTTCGACATTTGGATGTTCGAATATCAAATAAAAAAGAAAAACATACCTTAACAGTGTGAGTAGGGGGCAAGCCCCCCTGCACCCCCCCTACTTATATACACCAACTCCGAGACCACACTTCAGTGCAGAAAATGGAAATTCTCCCTATCTGCACTATATGGCACCGTTGAAAGTCAATCTTTGAACACTTGAAATTTCGAACGTTTGATCTCGACCATGTAACGTTCGAAATTTTGAGCATTCGAAGAATTGACATAGACCCGATTTAACATATGTGCCCTCACATGCATTTTATTCTCAGTTTATGGATATTACTACTCAGTTTTGTGGTAACTAATGGTCATCAGCCTTAGACATAACCTTTTTCTTCCTTAAAAGAAAAAATATCTTTCCTTAGTTTGATATATATATATATATATATATATATATATATTTTTTTTTTTGTTAAGGTCATCAATCGACCAAACGTGGAAAAAAGCTCTAGAATACATTTAGAACTACATAGCTTATGGAGTGTAATGGTTTTCAGACTCCAAGCATAATTAAATACTTTCATAGCCTTGGTCAGTTATGATCCTCCAAGCATAATTAAATACTTTCATAGCCTTGGTCAGTTATTATGCATTGCATAGATGTAAGAAAAAGCTGAAACGTAAGAGAAAATATAACAAAAATACTCTGGATAGTATGAATAGACACCACAGTGGTACAGCAGTAGCATTGTTACCTCACAACAAGAGGTTCTCCCATTCGATTCTCAGCTGGGCTTGGGAGTGTCTTCTGTGTGGAATCTGCATGTCCTCCCCACGGTTGGGTAGCATTTTAAAGACATGCATGTGTAAATGGGTATGCCTTCATTGAAGGTTGGGCGTCGAGCTGGCACCTCAGCGTTTCATAAAAATCTACTGCCAATCATTAGCGGACCGGAGTTCCGCTGTGGCGACCCCTTACTGGGAAAAGCCGAAAGACAAACAACAACAACTCTGGATAGTATGAGGAGGCAAAGGTAAAAAGTAACTATGGGAGCATTGGGTGTATGGCAGGGTGACAGCAGACTATGTGGGTGGGAAGTAACCATGAGAAAACTACAGTGTATGGCAGGGTGACAGAATACATGGATGGGAAGTAACCATAGGAGCACTGCGGTGTATGGCTCGGTGATAGAAGAATGCATGGGTGGGTAGTAACCATGGGAGTACTGTGGTGTGTGGCAGGGTGACAATAGAATATGTAGGTGGGAAGTAACCATGGGAGCACTGGGGTGTATGGAAGGGTAATAGTAGAATACATCAGTGGGAAGTAATCATAGGAACACTGCAATGTATGGCAAGGTAACAGTAGAATACATGGGTGGGGAAGTAATCATGGGAGCCCTGGAGTATATTGCAGGGTGATAGTAGAATAAATGGGTGGGAAGTAACTATGGCAGCATTGGGGTGCATGGCAGGATAACAGTAGAATACATGGGTGGGAAGTAACCATTGGAGCCTGGGGTGCATGGCAGGGTGACAGCAGAATATGTGGATGGGAAGTTACCATGGGAGCACTGGGGTGTATGGAAGGGTGATAGAATACGTCAGTGGGAAGTAACCATGGGAACACTGCAGTGTATGGCAGGGTAACAGTAGAATACATGGGTGGGGAAGTAACCATAGGAGCCCTGGGGTGTATCGCAGGGAGATAGCAGAAGCAATGGGTGGGAAGTAACTATGGGAGCACTAGGGTGTATGGCGGTATGACAGTTGAATATGTGGGTAGGAAGTAACCATGGGAGCAATGGGGTGTATGGCAGGGTGACAGTAAAATACATGGATGGGGAGTAACTGTGGGAGCACTGGGATGTATGGCAGTGTGACAGTAGAATACATGGGAGCACTGGGATGTATGGCAGGGTGACAGTAGAATACTTGGGTGGGATGTGACCACGGGAACACTGGGGTGTATGGTAGGGTCACAGCAAAACATGTGGGTGGGGAGTAACCATGGGAGCACTGAGGTGTATGGCAGGGTGACAGTAGAATACGTGGGTGTGACGTATCCATGGAAGCACTGGGATGTATGGCAGGCTAACAGTAGAATACATGGGTGGGGACTGCTGTGGGATACTTTGCCTAGGAATCAGTGTTATCTAATGCTGCCCATGTAGTCACTGTATATAGCATTTAAAAATTTGTGCTTCTAGGTGGGGGCTTAATAAAAAATGTACCTGTCCGTATGCAAGGGGTGTCTTTTCATTATGCAGGGGGTGAGGCTTATTTGTCAGGAATTGGAAGGATGCAACGGTGGCACCCCTAGGAAGTGCTATGGCTGGTTCAGTCAGGAGGCATATGATTTCCATGCTTGCCCAGCAGTGCAAAGAGCAGAAACTGGTGACAACATGCATGGAAGCATCCATGTGTCCATGATTCACAAACAACATGCCCATGACATAGCCTTGGTAACATGCATGGAAGCATCCATGTGTCCATGATTCACAAACAACATGCCCATGACATAGCCTTGGTAACATGCATGGAAGCATCCATGTGTCCATGATTCACAAACAACATGCCCATGACATAGCCTTGGTAACATGCATGGAAGCATCCATGTGTCCATGATTCACAAACAACATGCCCATGACATAGCCTTGGTAACATGCATGGAAGCATCCATGTGTCCATGATTCACAAACAACATGCCCATGACATAGCCTTGGTAACATGCATGGAAGCATCCATGTGTCCATGATTCACAAACAACATGCCCATGACATAGCCTTGGTGCAGGGCTGGGCATTCACTATTAACACATCCCTGAACCACACACACATGACAACCCTGGCCTAGTGACCAAGTCTTGCTCACAAATAGAATGAATCATGCACTGAGTGAATGGAATGTCACCCCATGAGAATAAATGGTCAGCTCAGTAACCAGAAGGAAAGGTTTGATGGTCAGGGTACATTTAAGGGCAAAAAAGGAGCTCAGTTTCATTCAGTCATTCATCACTTTTTCTAACCTTTCTTCCTCCATGTACTCTGTTCACTAACCTTTAGGTCATGTCATATCACTACATCTAGTCCCAGCCCCTCATCTGTTGCTGTTACTGCTTTCTTTCCAACTGACTGTTAATTGCTTTCCAAAGTGTTTGTTGCTATCAAGCTTTACTTTCCACTTTTCCTGTGAATTTGAGCTGCCATGTTTTATATCATTTCCCCAGTCTTACAAGTCTGCTATCATCCTGTTCAATTTTTTTGTGAAATTAGTCAATGGAAGGAAGTTAAAGCAGATTTACCCAAAGGTCTGTGGTTATGTTAAATTAATCTAGTGCGCTTCTATAATGGCATGATGGAGGAACACAGCTGGACGGGTCACTAAGTATTCAGCCCCTTCCTCATGAGAAACACGTGTAAATTGAGCAAGTTACAGCCCTAAATTGATATACTACTTAAAAAATCATACAGCTAGACAAAAGAATGCGATACCAAACAATGTCTGATCAACAGCAAATGTAGAGTGCATAATGGAAACCATGTTTTGTTATAGAAAAGAGTTTAAATGGTAATAAAAAGTGAGTATGTGATAATTAGGTGTGGCTAACAGGAGAGAGTTAGCACAATATTTATTTATTTTACATTTGTTTACTGGGAAAGTCCGAATGGAACAAGGTCCATTTACAGAGGAGGCCCGGGGAGAAAAGCTCCATAACATAACAGTACAAATACAGCAAATGACAAAAAAATTTCTGTACAGAGGCATATATACAGTCAGAGCTCCATATCTTTATATGACAACACATAATCCACAAATGACAGAAAATTTCTATACAGTGGCATATATACAATCAAGGAGATTTTTCATATCTTAGTTTGATTTGAGCAAGCTTGATATAGATAGCAAAACTTTGAATAACATATTGCTAGTATTACAGAGCATAAAAATGAAGGACTGGAATCTAGAAAATAATGCTATTCAAATGGATGATACTAACCTGTATTTATGTGATAATGATCAGGGACTACATAGTCCATATATTCTACAGGCAAAACATTTGGCTCATAATAGATGGAGAGCTAATGGAATTAATGTTTATTTCATGGTACACAATATTTGAATGAGAGCAGACAAAACTTATGTGGTTGTAAGAGTTTCATGTCAGTTTATTGACTGCTATTCCTCAGTCAGTTTCCAGTGCCCCTATACCCTGTCCCTTGGACTTAAATGAAATCAAGTCTGAGATCTCTGAACTTTGTACAACTGGGTAAGCCCCCTCCCCAAAAATTGCAAAATGAAATTAGTCAAGCATGTGGTCATTGTAGAAGAGGTAGGGTTTCTGATGGTAAATACAGTCAAAGTGGCAGTTAATGTATGTGATAATTGATTTGGAAATATCACCACAAGAATAAGAAGGGAACACAGTGAAGCAGTACATCTTACTATTATAAACAAGACTCCTAATGATCTGGAAGAAAAACTGTCATTCATGAGAAAATAAATAAATAAAATACATAAATAAATGAATGAATAAATAAATAAGCGGCAGTAGGAGTTAGGTTAGCTGTACAAGTATGGGATCATGTACAAACCCCCCAAAAATCTAAGGAGTTAATAGGTCCATGTCATTTGCATTTGAGCTTGAGAAGGCATCATTTTGCACTTAATTCATGAATATATAGTGCATTTCTTCAGATCTAACTCCAGTTTACATAATATGTAGTATTTATATGCGTTAACACATATTTTATTTGTCAGTTCACTGGAGTAGGGGGTCATAAATGCATGTTGCAGGCTGTTTGGCCAAGCTAAAATAGGACAGGTCTCATCTTTTAATCCTGTTCTGCATATCTACCCGTACTAGTATAGATCATAGGTAATGTGTTGTATTCTTATCCTATGTGGCTTCTACCTAATTGATATAAACTCTTTACATAACTTTTATTACTGGCTATGGATTTCCATTAGTATATCATAATCCATAAGTATACTACTGCAATCATAAATGCAAATAGTCACCTAGCTGACTACCTTATATCATACCTCTCAATATCTTGGTGCAAGAAATCTGGACAAAGCCTGACAAAATGGGGGGACAAAGGCCCAAAGATAGGGGCAGGTTTTAAATATTGCTTTTTATAAACTTAGTAAGATGCTAAAGTAAAAGGGTTTGTGGTAAAATACATTTCCTGGAGGATCTGAAGTCTGAAACTCAAATTCATATCATTATTTGATGACTTCAATCCCCGGATCACCCCAGCATACACTGTTAGAAACTCCTGGTGTTCTGGCTGAAGTGTGATTCTCAAACAATCTGGAAACATATTGCTGATTGATAAGTATATTTCTTGGCATTTTAACTTTTCAGAGTTCTGCATTGTCTTAATTTTGCCTGACTGAATTATTTTTTGCCTGACTGAATTATTTTATATATTTTCTGGCATTGTTTTATGTTTCTCATCTGTCCTGAAACTGTTTTTTCCTCTCCCTCCCATCCTATTCTTGTAGTGTTGTTATAGTTGGTGGCTTTGCAGTTTCCCAGCCCTACTGTAAATGTGATCTGGGACATCCCACCCAGTCTGGTGCTCACTCTACTTAATACAGAGAGAACATCTGAGAAGGCCAACCCACTTAGGTTCTTAACCTTGAATTTTTCTTCTGTTCCTCCTTCCTCTCTCCTTGCACTTTACTAAAAAAAAAATTGCACTTTATTTTGTTTTTGCCTCTTCTTAAAAGTACTCAATTGTATTTATTATGCTGCATTTATTACTGCTTGGTAGTAGCCTGATTAAATTGTAACTGTTATTCTAAGCCTTTCGGTTTAAGCACTTGGGCTTCAGACCAGTTATTTTACATTAAGAAGGTGTGTGGTCTGCACACTTGTGGGAGGAGAGGAAAGATTCTGCCCTTTTGAGCTGGGAGTTTCTGGTTAAATGATTATTATGCCTGCTTATTTGAACTGTTTCTTTCTGAAATTGGTGCGCCTTGTTTGCTGTAGCATAGGCTAGATTCAGGCATTCTGAATCTAGCTTTGTTTGTATAACTGGAGCACTAATCCAGGCCATCTTTTTTGGAGAAGATTCCCCTAGAACTTGTCTGATTGAAGACTGCTGGAACAGGGCTCAGTTTTGAGCTTTTTTACTGGTTAATTGGGTGATTTGTTTAAATCAGTTTGCTCTTTTTCTATTGTTTTATATATATAGAAATATATATATATATATATATATATATATATATATATATATATATATATATATATATATATATATATAAATTGCACTTTATTCATCTGCTTTTACTGTATTTGTGTTTCTTCCTACTTTATTGCATTTATTCTGCTGCATTTATTACTGCTTGTTAGTAGCCTGATTAAATTAGGGCGGCCACGGTGGTGCAGTGATTAGCATTGCCGCCTCACAGCAAGAGGTTCTCCAGTTCGATCCTCGGCTGGGGTGCCTTCTGTGCGGAGTCTGCATGTCCTCCCCGTGGTCGCGTGGGTTTCCTCCGGGTGCTCTGGTTTCCTCCCACATCCCAAAGACATGCTGCAGGTGGATTGGACACTCTAAATTGGCCCTAGGTGTGCGTGTGAGTGTGCCTTCTGTGGAAGGTTGGGCGCCGGGCTGGCAACTCGACACCGTAAAACTCCACTGCCATTCAATGTGCAGACAAGGTGATCCGCTGTGGCGACCCCTAACCGGGAAAAAGCCGAAAGAAGAAGAAGTAGCCTGATTAAATTGTGTTATTCTAAGCCTTTGGTTGAAGTACTTGGGCTTCAGACCAGTTGTTTTACATTAAGAAGGTTTGTGGTCTGCACTGTTCTGGCAGGACAGGTAGCTTGCATCCTTCTAAGTTGGGAGTTGCTGATTGAAGGCTTAGTGTCTGTTATTCTAAAAGTGTATTAGTTCTGGTTTAAGTACTTGGGCTTTGGACCAGTTATTTTACATTAAGAAGGTGTGGTCTGCACTCTTGTGGGAGGAGAGGGAAGATTCTGCCCTTTTGAGCTGGGAGTTTCTGGTTAAAGGCTTATTGTGCCTGCCTATTTAAACTGTTTCTTTCTGAAATTGGTACACCTTGTTTGCTGTAGCGTAAACTGAATTCAGACCTGCTGAATTTAGCTTTGTTTGTATAACTTGAGCACTAATCCAAACCATCTTTTCTTGGAGAAGGTTCCCCTGCACCCTAGTGGCAGGAGTGTGCAGTTAGCACTTGTCTGATCGAAGCCTGCTGGAATGGGGCTCAGTTTTTAGCTTTTTATTGGTTAATTGGTTAATTTGTTTAAATTAGTTTGCTCATTTGCTACTGTTATATTAAAAAAAAAATACACTTTATGCATCGCCGCTTAGCTAGGGTTAAATTATTCCTGGTGCCATAAAGTCTGCTCTTCAGTTTTCCCTTACAACTAGCCAGTTTTTAAGTTTTAGCACTCAAATCTGTTTCTTTGAACTCATCACTTGTTGTAACCACTAAATAAGCTACAAATTACTACAGCACTCAACTTTCCTCACTTGTCTAGAGGAAAACAGTTTTTAGTACATAATAAATAAGCACCTATCCAGGCATGTCTTAGGGTCAGCTCCCGTTGTTTTTTCCTGTCTACCTGATGAATCTGGGCATCTTGGGGCAATGCAGGAATTGCCTCCTGTACACAGACAACCCTCTCCTCCTACCAACCAACAATACAACCTGTGAGAGATGCACTTATATAGCCAAACTGGAAGCAAAGCTCTTCACCCAAGACTGGACTAGACAGTCAAGAGGAGAAGGTAAACACTTGCACCACACCACACTCATCACATAGTCCCTCAAAACCTACACCACCAAAACACACATCTATATTCATGGAGGCTCTCAATAAAAATCTGCTCAAGCAACAGAGATCTCCAAAGCAGAACTGCAAGCAACCTCCACCCCCCCAACACAACCCAAATGACACATAGCCCGCAAACTCAGTCTGCCACTCAACCACAGCCCATAAGGCATAACAACGTACCCAGTACTCCAGTCATAGGTGACTCTATAGTCAGGCACACTGATGTTCCACTCACCAGGCTAAACAAGGAGAAAGTTACTGTCCGCTGCCTGTTGGGTGCCAGGATCCGCCACATAACTCATGCACTCAGGTCACTCCACAACAAGTACAAATATGACTCTGTCATTGTCCATGTTGGTGTGAATGACCTGTGATGTATCTCCCTGGACTACATGAAAAGAGACATGGAGGAGCTCTCTGATCTTGTAGCCCAGGTAGGTATGACCCTAGCCCTGAGTAGCATCCGGCCATCACCCAGAATGATACCACAGTACAAGGACAAAATGATTGACAATTGGCTAAGCTTCTGGTGTCATTCTAAGGGGATCCAGTATCTGACTGCCTGGGATGACATGATCGACAAACCACAATGCTTTGCCGGAGATGGCCTGCACCTGTTGCCCTTGGGATTACGGATACTGGCTAAGGCTCTTGCCACCCCTATAGTGCCTTTTTTTAGGCAAGGTTCAAATGACAGATTCACCACCGTAACAGGTACAAGCAAGCAAAATCTGAGCATAATGCTACTCAATGCTAGAAGTCTAAACCTCAAAATGCATTCACTTGAGGCACTCCTTAAAATGGAGAACATTGACATCTGTGCAGTGACAGAGACCTGGTTCAAGGCTCCAGAGTGCACCCCTGCATTACAAAGCTATAATTCATACCACACCTTTCAGACACCTAACCTGGACCAAAACACTAAAAGCGGAGGCGTGTATATATTCATTAAGGATATCCATGCCTCCAGGCTAGTTGCTCAGCATAATACATCCGAGTTTATCGAAGTGCAACTAGCTCTGGGAAAGCCTGCAATCCAAATTGTACCTTGCTACAGATCCCCCACCATGACCCAGGATTCCCACTCCTCATTTCTTGATACACTGGAAAATATTAGGGTACAACCCAACACCCTAATAATGGGCGATTTCAACTACCTCACCATTAACTGGAAAAACTACTGATGTACCAACTCTTTTGCTCAACATTTTCTGGAATTCATAAATTCCAATGCTTTGGATCAACTTATACAGACCCCCACCAGGGGCAACAATATCCTAGACCTGGTCATTACCAACATGGGCGACTGGTGTTCCACACCAGAGGTCAATTCCTCTTTGGTCAGATCCGACCACAAGCTAATCACCCTAGACATCCACACCCCAGCCCCACCCCCATTAGGGAAACCACTGTAAAAAAAATTCTCCCAGAGACTTCCCATACTCTAGAACAAACTACCTATCTATATCAAACAAAGCTCCTCATTAGCACTCTTCAAGAAAAATCTTGATGATTGGATGGGAAATAGGAAATTCACCCCGGGGATCATCTCTGTGGCTCTGCTCAACAGGGGCACAGGAAAATAATTTTCTTGGGTAACGAAAGCCAGGGTATCTTTTTGGCTAGGCTTGTATAGGCACTAGAGCAGATAACATTTCATAGGTTCATAGGTAGGTACTAGGCTATCAGGACCAAATCAAAATTGTGATGCAAAAGTCTGGACATTCTGCAGAAATTTGGATAGTTGAGAGGTATGCCTTATATCAGTGATATCATGTAACATACCACCCTTTCCATGAAAGAATGAATGCATCTAGTGATACATCAAATAGAAGTGTGCACTTGAGACATGAAAGGGCTCTGCATGTGCAAGGATTAAAATAAACTACAGCGTTTTATGACAGTGGACCAAACAGGGTTAAATATGACTGACTTCTCTTTCATTTTGCTCCAACTAATGGCAAAAGGATGTCAAAACAAGCAAGTTGCAAGAGGTAGAAAGCAACATGTATCATAAGTCCTAGTTAATAGTTTGAAGCCAAATGACTCCAGTATCATGAAAATCATGTGGAAGTTACCCTAACCTACAAATACTTGTACACACACTAAAGCTATCCCCTTACCTGACCCTTTCTTGGACCCTAAAATTCACACACATTCACACATAACTCTAAATCTCCCCCCTCAACTAATGTGTATTCTAACCATGCACACTCATGCAGACACACCAATCTCAAATACATTCCCACTTTCCTTTGTTGGCAAATGAAGGAGTCAACCAAATTGGCATTCAATAATCTGTTGGTTGCCCAAACTAATGTACTACACTTTATCTACCAAAGTAGCATTTGACAACATACACACACACACACACACACACACACACACACACACACACACACACACACTCTATGCATGTATAGTTGTGTGTGTGTGTGTGTGTGTGTGTGTGTGTGTGTGTGTGTGTGTGTGTGTGTGTGTGTGTGTGTATGTGTGTGTGTGTCAATATCTATATACATAGACATATCAGGCACTTCTGATGTAAATGCAACAATTAACCAGACAGAAGGATGGTAGAGTCGTGTGTATCTCTGCATCTCACACAGGAGACTGGGGTTCATGTTAGAGCGTAACTTTCTGTTAACACAGAAAGAGATGGCTCCTATAATCCTGGTTCTGATGCCCTTGACCTCCATTTTCCTACTGTGTGACGCTGAACCACTTAACTAGATACTGCTAAATTGAGCTATGCTCCTTAACAGTCTCCTGGAATATATGCCTAATGTTTCATTCAGTCATTTTATTAAATAATTATATTACATTTAAAAACATTGCTCATTGCATGAAATAAACAGGAGTCTTTTTGCCAAGGCCTTCTCAAACCATTAGCCAACTCTGCCATCTTTAGCATGTCTCTTTATTCATGCATCCAACCCATACTTCAATTTATTGAGTCGTGTGATTTACTCATCTAAGGATTCTTACCATCTTCTTTCTTCTGTCTGCACAGGACGTGTAGGTTATTGCCCTTCGGTCTCTGCCTATATGAATTCAAACTTATAACATGCACTGTTTTCCTTGTATTTCTAATTCATGATTACATTCTTTATGATGCATGATTTTCAAAGACGGACACAGTATCCATGGTGATGTCTTATATATGATACTACTGACTCTGTGGTTGTTAGCTATCCTACTCAGTATCCATCTGTGTGTCTGCTTCACCTGTAATACCTGCAATTCTTTTGGCTTTTCCCGGTTAGGGGTCGCCACAGCGGAACTCCGGTCCACTAATGATTTGCAGTGGATTTTTATGGTGCCGAGTTGCCAGCCCGATGCCCAACCTTCAAAGAAGGCACACCCATTCACACACGCACCTACCTGGATGTCTTTAGACGTTACTCAACTGGGGAGTACATGCAGACTCCACATAGAAGGCGCTCCAGTCTTGAATCGAATGAGAAAACCTCTTGCTCATTGGAAATCTAGGCCCTCACTTTATTTAACTTGACCCAGTACGTATCTTTGATGGTATGGTTTTCATCAGACTCACACCTCAAAATGGCTCAATGTGGCTTATTTTCAGAAGCACACTGTCACTAGACAAATGTGTTCAGACTGAGCACTGATTTGGAGTGTATATAGATGTTAAGAAAGTTCACACAGTTATGAATCACAATCTTTTTCAGTGGCCTGAGTCATTAATACAGACTTGGTAATAAATGCTTTCCAAGAAAAAAGAAAGAAATATAGATTATGAATATTATAATTTTAAATACACATTTTATAAATAGTAAAATCCCAGTATGACAGTATGACACTACTTTTGAAATAGATAAACAGAGTTCCAGCTATATAGTGTTTCTATAATATGTGTGAATTTATTTATAAATCTTAATGGATTAACTTCTTTTATTTTGAAGTTCAGAAGAAGAAGAAAAAAGGAAAAACCTTTCTAGCATACTGCACTCAGGGTTGGGAGGGTGGCCTAATGGTTAAGGTGTTTGCCTTACAAATACAAGGTGCAAGGTTTGAGTCTCCCAAGGGATAATTGGCTAGGCTTAAAATGGCTTGCAAGGGCAGTTAGCCTAGTACTAATCTATGAACCTATGGAGAAGCATAGCGGAAAGGCGAAAGTGAAATGCTAAGAGAATGCCAGTTTAAGCTTATTTTATGGAAATTAAAAGAACTGCTTCTGAAGGAAAAAAATGTACTAAATATGTTTCTTCTATGAACCACAGGGAAAAAAGTACTAAATGTGCAGAGATGAGCAGGTCAGACAATCAAAGGCAGTAGTGAGTGAAGTCAGACTGACAGATATGTCCAGTAAGAGATGGGAAGGGGCCTAGTGAGACGTTTGGCAAAGTATATGATGCAGTAACACGTGAACTCTTAGTAAACAAATTAGTCCACTGGGGACTTTAACTTTATTAATGCATTTATGCAGACCAGTTTGGTCCTTAAATATTGGCTGTTAAACAAAGAGGTGATAGTAAATGGAGACCATTGTAAATAAAGGAGGCTTTAAAAGAGAGCATAGAATTTAGAAGTCAGAACAGTCCTTTTAATGTCTCTGTTAATGATATCACCAAGAGTTTACAGAGATGCATTTTTATTTCCAGGTGGCACACAGATTTTCAGGAGGAATGATATACAAGGTTACTAAAGAGGAATATGGGAAAGCATCTGGAAAGGATGAAGGAGTGGTCAGCAATATGGTTTCCTAAATTCAGTAAAAAACGCAAAACAATATCCCTGTAAAACAAAACATCTATGAATATTACACATTACAAGCATAAACAGCAGCAATAACAAGAGGGAGAAACATGTCTTGGGTAGTCATAGCAACTGAATCCATGATAGAGGAAGTGTGACAAAGCAGCAGGAGTTCCGAGGCTACTTTAGGATGCAGAAGAGACACAACCAGTTGAAAACATGTACGTGATATTTCACTTAGAGTCTGCAAGTGCGGAATCTTGCCACTCGGTGTTGTGCATGCAGTTCGAGACTGTTTTTGCAAAGATGTAGAAACAATGAAGACAGATGATAGGAACACAGCAACATATGGACACTGCAACATTTTTGTCAGAATGCATATGAACAGATATAGTTAAACAACAGAAGATGTGTTGTTAAGAGAGTAACAATGTTTATCCATCTCAGAGAGAGCTAAAAGAACAATGACATAACATGTTTCAAAAACAAAAACAAAATCTTAGACAGAACTAGCAGCCCAGAGTTGCTGAATTTTTCAGAAAAAGAAAAAAAAATATTTGGAAACAAGATGACAAAAGTTTAAAGGCAAACGATGCTTGTCTCACTGGCAGTGCAGGGAATCATTTGTTCCCCCAGATACAATGGTTGCTGTGGCAATATGCATGGAAAATGGATGCTATAGTTCATCTTTGTAGGCAGCACTGGGTGATAGGAAAATAAATCTGTAGCTTAACTCCATGTCGTAGTTTATACCGTCAACAGTGAAATAATACAACAAAGGTAAACCAGGCAGGGCTCATTTGTTGACAGATTTTGTATTTTCATATGATTTCTAACAACGTAAAGGTACTGGCTTTTTGCAGGAAACAACACTGCAGGTGCAGTAATGGAACACTAAGGATCTATTAGGAAGCCTTTTATCTCCATTAGTCAACTTACAGAACATCATAAATGAAATATCTAACAATAGTAGATTCATAAGCCCAACAAGTCACAATCAAAAAGTCCACAAAACATACAATAGTAGATTCATAAGCCCAACAAGTCACAATCAAAAAGTCCACAAAACATAATAAAACAGTTATTTTTACAGGTTCACCAGACTAACTTCAGTCTTACTCCACTCCTGCTGTAACTCTTGCCATAAACACATAAGCTCACTCTAGATAGATATTTAACATACTTTATTGTTTGTATATGTATTGATCATTATATATGTCTTTGTGAAAGAATTAATAATGTCTGCTCATCTATATTGCCTGGTTGAATATACTAGAAACATGTAAAATATATTGTTTGCATGTCTTGCATATGTGTTTCTTTGGAGCTTTTCTCCCCCGGCCTCCAATGAAAATGAACATGTAACCAGTTGGACTATCCCGTTAACAAATGTAAAATAAAATAAATAAAAGGTCGCTTGCACCCATTGCAACACCAGTGTGTAAGTTCTATCATCATATCCCTGATAGGTTGCTTGCACCCATTGCACCCCCAGTGTGGAAGCTTTATCACCATATCCCTAAGTCTTTATGTGAACTACCTCACGAGGTTATACAAACTTGGAGAAAATGAAAAATATAAAAATAAATCTCACGAGTTGCTCAACCTCCGATGTAATGAGACTGATAACAAAATACAGAGATCTTTGTACGATTTACCAAAGAGACACGGGATAAACGGGATTCCTACAAGAGGTATATGTGTTGAACAGTAACCCCTACGCACATCTGATCTGGCTGATTACATTGCAGATGTCAGACAATGTGGTCCCATAGAAATAAGAAGACATTCTGAGCTTATTTTGCTATAGCAGTAGAAGAAACCAAAGATAACATAACAAAGAAAAAAAAAATGTATTAACTCTTATCAAGCTGACATAGCAAAACCATGGAAATGCAGTCCAGGAGACATTACAACAGAAATAGATTTTAAAGGGATCTACAACACAGAAATAATGTACTTGCCAAATCGTTTTAATTGCTCTAGCATATATTGACATTGCCATGAGAAAAAAACTTTTATTAAGTTTTCCAACTACATAACTTATTTTTTAATCACTAAGAAGTGCTTCATACCTCAACTCCTGTTATTTCATCCTGTGCTATTCCTTCTTAAACCCCCCTTGTGGATACTGCTGTTTTGTTAATGCATTAAGTAATTATTTAAGCCCTATCCTGTCTCTCTTACATATGCTATTCTTCAGACTGTATTACCTTCATAAGGAGGTGTTAGGTTAGCTGATCTTGTGGGCCACTTTACATGCAGTCAGTTTCTGAGAATCAAACTCTGTACTTCTTGTCTGTGAGGTAAACATCTTAACCATTATTCCAGTCACCCACCCTGAAGTCTGGAAGGTTCTACTAACATCTGAACTCAGATCACTGGATTCAAAGTCCAGAGGACTAACCATTATATCATGGCACCAGATGATTACAGAACATATCACTGTTTCATAACACAAATTACTTGTGCTATTTTCTCCATCTCCTATTCTCATATAGTATACTCTATCTTATAAAACTTTATAACTTATCTTTCTCTTCCACCTGCACACTTTAAAATCCAGTTCATTCATAACTATTAGTACACTGATTGTCTACAGCCCTGTCTTTCTCTATGTTTTTATTTACTTCTTACTTCCTTGTGATTTTGGATGGTGGTAACAAATCTGCTCTTGCTAAGCTAGTTAGTTTGTATGTGCATTGTACAGTCAGAAACATTTTTATACATATTTTGTAAATTCATCTTTTTATGTAGTCCTACAAAACAAGATTAATTCATCACTATACAAATCATTGTATTAATCTGTTGTGCTTGTAATTACATTTTATGGAAACATACCTTACATGGGTTTGCTTCTCAAGGACATTGTGGAAAAGGGGTCAAAAATCCCAGTCAGACTATTCCAGTAAACAAAATAAATACAAATAGATAAATCCACAGTTCCAGTGTCATGTAAGGGTATTCAACAGAATGCAAAGTAACAACAGTTATATAGAACAGAGCTGACAAATATTGCCCAAAGTGTGACATAGGGTACCAAGATGTATTACTTTACAGAATTAGAAGTTTAACAGAAAAGGGCTATTTGTTGGCTGCCCTTTCAAATATCTGCTGGAACACAAAAACTTCAGGATTTGTATGCTTCTTGTTTTAAATTCATGGACAGAAATAGGCTACTTTTATGTGAATAGTTTGGTCATGAAAGGTTTGTCCAACTCCTTCTTGATGAAACTGGTTTGGAAAGAAGCACCTACAAGACACTTGCAATTGCCTTGGTACCTCTATACGTCTATCACTTTATTTTCAAGGCTTAATTTTGGGACTGGGGTTGGGGCAGATATTTTGGCTATGGTTATGTTTATATTTATGATTAAGTTTCATTTAGAGTTAGGGTCTTGGATAAAGTTAGGATTAGGTTTAAATCAAGGATTAGGACCAGAGTTAGAGTTAAGCTTTAGGTCTAGCAGACGAGTTAATGATATGGGGTGTGTAGGCTGTCTTGCTGAGTGTGCAGTCTTTGCTTCCAACAAAAATGCTATAGATAACATCTCATAATGTACTGTGCATTTTTATCGTATTTGTGTTTCAACAAAATCATTGCCAGTTTTCTTGGTTTTTGAATACATTCACGCCATCCTCAAAGATTTTGTCTCATAATTAACCTATGCCCATGAAATTATAAAAATGGCCTTGAAACCAGTTTGAAAATATTCTTACTACTTTGTGAAAGAGGCAGAGTGGCATCTTGAAAGATTCAACAACTATTCAGTAATGTATCCATTTGGGATGAATTAGTGTACCCTGCACTGAAGAGTCTGGTATTTTTTTGTTAACTTCTACTGAATAATCCAAACTATACTTCAAAGATCTGGAAAACTTATTCATTCACAAATTACACATGCATAGACATATAGATTGATAGACAGACAGTTAGATAAGAGCATATTATGGATCACAAAAGATTGCTGGAATCCCAACTATCCAAACTATAAAAAAACAGTCTCTGAAAAATGCACCAATCGCAAAAGGTAATAAACAGTAGACATTAAACACACTAACTTGCAGATACACTTACTCTATATCATAGTACCATTAGGGAAGGGGTATTTATGGACCTAATTAAGGTTATTACCAGACATGAGTAAAGTGAACTATCCCTAATACTGCCATTGTCCCTAACCCCAACCTCACACTTTAGGTCCATAAACAAGCTTTCCTAAACAGTACCAGTAAACAAGACATACACAAGCTTTGAAGTCAAGATATTACATTATAGGTTCATAGGTTCATAGGTTCATACTAGGCTATCTGCCCTAGGGCATTTATAAGCCTAGCCAGAGTATGTTTGGCTTTCGCCACCCATTTTAAATTAATTTTGCTATGCCCTTTTTTGAGGTTAGTATACTGTGCCTCTGTCTAACAGTGACACAGAAGTGATACCCGGGGTAAACCTACGATCTCCCATCCACTCATCAAGATTCCTCTTGAAAAGAATCAATGAGGGACTCTGCCTAATCTGGACTGGGATTTTATTCCAGAGTGAAGGGAGCCTCTGGGTTATGAATCTGTCCCTCCAGCATGTCCTATTTATTTCAGTGCTGAGGTTCAAGTCTCTCGAGCGTGTAGCTCGATGGGATTTGGATTTTTTGAGGTGCAGCATGTCCCTTAATTCTGGGTTGGACATGGCCTTATACGTCAGGCACAGGTCACCTCTGAGTAGGCGGTATGCCACTGAGTAGAGCTGGAGTTTCTTTCACCGGGCAGCATATGGCATCTGTTTGAGCCCTTTGATCCTCTTGGTGAAGTACTTTTGGGGTCTTTCCAGTTGCTGCAGGTGTTTGGTAAGGTACATCCCAAAAGGGGCATTGTACTCTATTTTGGGCCTGATGAGGGATGAGTAAAGAGGCACGATGACCTCTCCTAATCTAGATGTGAATCCCTTCATGATTAGGTGGGCTATATAAAATGTTTTTCTAACCACTTTGGCCACGTGGTTGTCAAATGAGAGATTGCTATCAACTTGGGTCCCCAGGTCCCTAATTACTTCTTCTGTACTTAATGGATTACCACCTATGTGGTAATTTGTGGGCACTTTGTTTTTGCCAAAGGGGATGGCTATACACTTTTTGGTGTTTAGCTTGAGGCCATGGCTCTGGCACCAGTTGTCTGTTTCTATGAGGCCCTTTTGGAGGATGCTTGTGTCGGCTGGAGAGTCGATTATGGCACCCAGTTTGCAGTCATCTGCGAACTTGGTCAGCCACAGTCCTTCCGTGTTGGCCTGTACCTCCAAGAAATATATACCAAACAAGAGAGGTCCCAGGACTGAGCCTTGTGGGACGCCACTTGTAACTGGTTTGGAGTCTGACATGGCTCCAGCAATTCTAACCATGTGGGTTCTGTCCTTGAGCCAGTTTGCAACCCATCTAGTGACATAGGGGTTTATATTTAAGCTGGTGAGCTTATCTATAATGCCTGAGTGGGGTATTGTATCGAAGGCTTTTGCGAGGTCCAGATAGGCTGTGTGGACCACCTTCCCTTCGACAATGGCCTTGGTGACTGTTTCAAAGAAGTCAACCAGGTTTAAGAGGCAGGATCTGCCCTTAACAAAGCCGAACTGGGTAGGATCCAGTGTCTGTAGGTCCCCAATATCTTTATTTATGAGGTCCATGATGATCCTTTCCATAGCTTTGCAGACCAAGCTAGTCAGGCTTATGGGGCGATAGTTTCCAGGGTCTGTTGAGGCACCACCTTTGTGTAGAGGGACCACTGTTGCTGTATGCCACTCTTTGGGTACATATCCTGTAGTAAGGCTGAGATTGAACAGTAGTTTTATGTTTGGGTTTAGCTCTTCTTGGAGTTCATGTAGGACGCAGCCTGGGACACCGTCTGGTCCCATTGATGCTGTGTTTTTTGCTTTGGAGAGGGCGGCTCCCACCTGAGCATCTGAGATGTCAGGGGGGCAGCACTCTGCTGGGACAGATATTTGCCCTTTTGGTGGGGAGGGGGGGAGTTTGCGCTGAACCTGTCAGCTAGGATGTTGGCAATGTCTGTGGGATCAGTGTATTTTTTGTCATTTTCGACTAATTCTGAGCATATCTGGGGATTCCCACCCAGGTAAGTAACATAACTAAAGAAAGCCTTGTGATTATCCTTGGTGTCCTGTGCAATTTTTCTCTCGAAGCTGGCCTTTGACGATTTTATGAGTGCCCTTAGTTTTTTGCTAATACTGATCAGAGATGCCTTCCCTTTTTGGGATTTTGCTCTATCATGTAGTAGCTTCCTCCTTCTATTGTATAGTTTGTTTATGGCTGGGGTCCACCAGACAGGTCGTCTGCCTTTGGAGGATTGGGTCTTGGTTTTATTTGGGATTGCATGTTCCATGCATTCCTGAAGGTGTTCATAGAATGCATTTATAAAGGATTCTGTGGTCTGGGCCGTATTTTCCACAGGCCCGGGGCTTTGAAGGATTCCACCTCGGTTTTGAGGAGTGTGAAATTTGCTTTAGAGAAGTTTTTCACTGTGGTTTTCCGGGCAGGGGGTGGGGTCGGGATGTGAATATCCAGTGAGATCAGTTTATGGTCTGATCTTACCAGTGAGGGATACACTTCTGGTCTGGAGCATAGAGTCCCCATGTTGGTGATGATCAGGTCCAGTATGTTTTCCCCTCTTGTGGGAGTGGTAACAAGTTGTTCCATAGCATTTGAGTTTATGAATTCTAGGAACCTTTGAGCAAGGGTGTTGGAGCTAGAGTAATGCTCCCAATCTATGTTTGGGTAGTTGAAGTCACCCAATATAATGGTGTTCGGAGTGACCTTCATATTTTCCAGTGTTCTCAGGAAGGCTGAGTGGGGTTCCTGGGTTTGGGAGGGTGGTCTGTAGCAGGCTATAAACTGGAAGGCAGTTTTACCCACTGTTAGTTGCACTTGGATAGTCTCTGATGCTTCGTGCTTTGCCACCAACCTGGAGGTGTGGGTATCTTTGATGAATATCGATACTCCCCCTCCTTTTGTGGTTCGGTCCAAGTTTTGGGGCCGAAAAGCATGGTATGAGGTATAACCTGGTAGTGCTGGGGTGCTCTCGGGAGTCCTGAACCAGGTTTCTGTTACTGCACAGATATCGATGTTCTCCATGCTAAGGAGAGTTTCGAGTGCGTGCATCTTGAGGTTTAGACTTCTGGCGTTGAGTAGCATTACTCTTAGTTTCTTATCCCTTGTGATACCTATGGAGGTGGGTTTGTCTTTTGAGCCTTACCTAAAAAAGGCACTATGGGGGTAGCAAGAGCCTTTGCCAATATCCGAAAGCCCAGGGGTGACAGGTGCAAGCCGTCCCTAGCAAAGGATCGTGGCTTGTCATGCATATCATCCCAAGCTGACAGGCATTGGATCCCCTTTGAATGACACCAATACTTAAGTCAATTGTTGAAATTGATCATCTTGTCTTCATACTGTGGCATCATTCTTGGTGAGGGTAAGATGCTACTCAAGGTCAGGGTCATACCAGCCTGGGCTACATGCTCCGAGAGCTCCTCTATGTCTCTTTTCATGTAGTCCAGGGAGGTACATCTCAGGTCATTCACACCAGCATGGACAATGACTGAGTCATATTTGTACTTGCCTTGGAGTGACCTGAGTGCTTGTGTTATGTGGCGGATCCTAGCGCCAGACAGGCTGCTCACCATGACCTTCTCCTTGTTCAGCCTGGTGAGCGGGACGTCAGTGTGCCTGACGATAGAGTCACCTATTACAAGTGTATCAGGTGTGTTGTTTAGCCTTAAGGGCTGTGACTGTTCGGCACACTGGCTTTGTGAGATATGTGCTGCATGTGTTTTGTTTTGGGGTAGCGGTTGCTTGGGTGTCTGCTTTGGAGGTCTCTGCTGCTTAGGCAGATCTTTATTTAGAGGCTCCGAGTATGTTTTTGTGTGATTATGTGTTTGGTTTGTTGTTGTGGTAGGTCTATGTGAGACTGGAATTGTAGTGAGTGTGGTTTCCTTCTCCTCCTAACTGGTTATGCCAGTACTGAGTTGAGAGAGCTTAGCCTCCAGTTTGGCTATATGGTTGCATCTCTCACATGTGTTGGAATTTGTTGGGAGGAGGAGAGGGTTGTCTGTGTACATGAGGCAGTTGTAACATTGCCTCAAGATTCCCATATTCACCAGCTGGACCGGAGAGGAGATTGACAACTGACCTTTGGACATGCTAGAATAATATTGGGAATTCCTTTATAATTGAAAACAAGGGCCAATGGGGAGCGAGGGTGTAGTGCTTTTAATTTTTAGTGCTGACTTATAATTGCTTTAGTGAGCAAGTGCCAGGTAACAAGTGCAATGTGTTACAGGTAACTTAAATGCAAAAACAACAAACAGTAACTTTCTTTCAAGCGAAGCAAGGAAATAAGTACAGTAAGCAATGCAGATATCACTAGGGATCCACAGAAGCGCTGAGAAGCTGCGTTTTAGGTGGAATTAGCTTTTCAGGGAAATAACAAGCATACAAACAAAGCTAGATTCAGCAGGCCTGGATCTAGTCTATGCTACAGCAAACAAGGTGTACCAATTTCAGTAAGAAATAGTTCAAATATGCAGGCACTATAAGCCTTTAACCAGAAATTCCCAGCTCAGAAGGGCAGAGTCCAGCCTCTCCTCCCACAAGAGTGCAGACCACGAACCTTCTTAATGTAAAATAACTGGCCTGAAGCCCAAGTGCTTAAACCAGAGCTAATACACTTTAAGAATAACAGACACTGAGCTCTCAATCAGCAGTTCCCAACTTAGAAGGATGAAAGCTACCTGTCCTGCCACCACAGTGCATGCCACAAACCTTCCTAATGTAGAACAACTGGTCTGAAGCCCAAGTGCTTAATCCAAAAGACTTAGAATGATAGCTACACTTTAACCAAGTTACTACCAAGTGGTAATAAATACAACTGAATACTTTAAATAATGCCTGGATTAGTGCTCAAGTTATACAAACAAAGCTAGATTCAGCAGGCCTGGATCTAGTCTATGCTACAGCAAACAAGGCGCACCAACTTCAGTAAGAAGCAGTTCAGATATGCATGCACTATAATCCTTCAACCAGAAATTCCCAGCTCAGAAGGGCAGAGTCCAGCCTCTCCTCCCACAAGAGTGCAGACCACGAACCCTCTTAATGTAAAATAACTGGCCTGAAAGCCCAAGTGCTTAAACCAGAATTAATATACTTTTAGAATAACAGACACTGAGCCCTCAATCAGCAGTTCCCAACTTAGAAGGATATAAGCTACCTGTTCTGCCACTACAGTGCAGACCACAAACCCTCTAAATGTAAAACAACTGGTCTGAAGCCCAAGTGTTTAAACTAAAAGGCACTGAATGACCCATAGTCTATTTATTTATTTCGCATTTGTTAACCGGGTTGGTCCAGCTGGGTAAGAATTTACCCTTTTTCAGTGGAGACCCGAGGGGAAAACCCCAAACAGACATACAAATACATACGAAGAGAGACAAATTAACAATATTAAAGAGCAAAACAATCTTATGGATACAATGGATAAGAAAACATAATGTACTCAGTGGAATAGTACATAGCTACATATACAAAAAGTGTAGTATTAGGTTGTAACAGGAGAAACAATAATAAATCCAGCAGGTAAGCAGGAAGGAAGTTAAAGTTGTAAGTAATATAATGAGAAGAATCAAAGTATAATTAGATTAGTGGCTAGAAGACAAAATGTGTAAGTGCAGGGGCTTCAGAATTGAGGGAAAGTAGAGTGGGAGGAAAAAGTAAAGAGGGTAATCTGCAGATCACTCCCCACACACACACACACACACACACACACACATGCAGATCACTAATGCTGTCTCCTTCCATAGGCCTAATTCCATTTCTAATGTGAGAACACTTGCGCGCACACACACACACACACACACACACACACACACACACACACACACACACACACACACACACACACACACTGAGCCCAGTGCCAAACTTTTCATTATAAGTGAAAGTTTTGACATTCCTACCCACTCACACTTACCTAAATTCATAGAAACAAATTCATCCCTTCCAGCACTCAGCATATCCTCCTGTACTTGACTCTTATTATATATATATATATATATATATATATATAGATATATATATATATTTATATATTTATATATATTTATATAGTAAAACCCCCAAAAAGGAGAGCGATAATCCAAGCACAATAGCACAGTAGCTGTAGTTAGATAAGCATGAGAATTCTTAAAACAAACCACAAATTTATTAAAACGTTAGCGCTTTCACAGACCATACATTCCGCTTCATCAGATGTTCCATTTCAAAAGTTCCAGAAATCTTATAAAACCAAAAAACTGTTCTCAATTAATCAATTACTTAATTAGAAGCAATTACATAATACAATTAAACATTTAAAAATGTAAAACTCCTTACTAAATGTGCAAGAATTAAACAGAAATATTAATATTGAAAGTAGAACTATCATACTCCTACAGAAATAAGAACATATTAAACAATGTTAACTATCTATTATCTAAGGCTTCTAGCATTTAAAATGGGTTTTAGTGTAACTACATCATTCAACCCATGTCCTCTATGAGCTGCTAACCTAAGTATCCATTTAACTTCAGCACTCTTAGTGTCATTTACAATATTCCCTACACGTATAGTATCATGTTGTATGTGCAAGATTTGAAATAAGAAAACATGATTACTACCATTCAACAGAACATGTTTAGCAATTGCATTAAAGCTTTCTTGTCTACGAATGCTATAGAGATGGTCCCTAATACCTTCCCTAAGCGATCTGTTGGTTTTACCTATGTAAAAGTGAAAACAGATGGTACAATGAGCAACATATACAATATTTCTAGTGGCACAAGTTCCACTATTTCTCAGTTCCCATAAGCAACCTGTATCTGGGTGCTTAAAGAATCTGGATTCATCAATATAAATACATTGGGGACATGTACCACATTTCTTAGTACCATTATTAATAAATCACGTTAGTTAGTTCTATCATGCTTACAATTGCCATAGCACAATTGCTGTTTCAAGTTCCTACAATTTCTGTAAGTGTAAGTGGGATGATCACCTACCACATTTCTTGTTTGTTCATCAACCAAAAGTATATGCCAGTTATCTGCAATGGCCTTTTGTATTCTACTAGTGTTGTTACTATAGGGAAGAACTATATTAATGACATCTGGAGCTTTTCTCTTAGTGTTTACTGTATCAGCCCTTGAAGAATAATAAGGTTTCGCTCTAGTGGTCCTAAGTTGTTCCGTTTGTGTATATACTCTGTTGATATCATCCTCTGCATAACCTCTTCCAAGAAAACCCTGTTTCAAACAATCAAATTCATTCTTTAATATTTCATCATCACAGCACAAGTGAGATATTCTCATCGCTTGTCCTTTTATTATGTTGTTGAATAACACTGGGTTATGCATACTATCCTGGTGCAAAAATGCTGGACAGTAACAAGGTTTTCTATACACCTTTTTTTTCAAGGATTGCCCTTCAAAATTCACTGTAACATCTAAGTAGTTAATACTACTGTCAGAAAATTCCATAGTAAACTTTAAAAAATAGCTAGAGGAATTAACGGAGTCTAATAATGTTAGGCAACTTTTATTATTACCATTCCATAACAGAAAAAGGTCAACAACAAAACGTCTATAAAATGGCACGTTAGGATGACCTATTAAATGTTGCTGTTCCCATGCTACCATTATAAGATTCGCGTATGTATTCGCACAACTAGTGCCTATCGCTACTCCCTTTTTTTGCCTATAGTGTTTGTTCTGAAATAGGAACACATTATTCTCCAAAACAAGTTCTAACAGTAAACATAGAAAGTCTGCCTTAGAGACATCTATTCCATTACTTTCCACTAATAATCGTTTTAACATAGATAGACCTTCTGTATTGGGGATGCTCGTAAAATAATTATATATATATATATATATATATATATATATATATATATATATATATATATATATATATATATACACACACACATACAGACACACATACAGACACACATACAAATTATATATATATATATATATATATATATATATATATATATATATATATATATATATATATATATATAAATAAAATATATATATACGTGTTCTAGGTCCAAGGAAGTATTTTTTTTTTTACACAGAAGATAACAGCTAGTATAAGAATAATTATCAAGAAATTATTCTTTGAGGTATATGCAGGGATTACGACCTCAGGACTGAAGCTCCAGACATAAACATTATTCATGCACACTTCTAGAATTATATTTCACTGATAAATGTTATATTGGCTAATGACCTTTATAGTGTCTAGATTTAATTGTTGTAACCATATTTTGGAAGTTTGCTGTGAAATGAAGTCAGAAAACAGACTTATTTTATATCACTGCTTTTAATTTCAGTGTTCTGATCTCAGTTTTTTATTGCTTTATTTTTCTATTTTGAGCAGCAGTAATAGTTTAAAATAACATTTTTTAATAAGGAGATATTTTTATGTTGCAGAGGCTACTTTTATTTCACATGTCCCGATTTGTGCTTCCTTATTGTTTCATTTTCTTCTGTTTTACACAGCATCAGTGGTATAAAGTAAATGTATTTATTTATCCTTTGTTTACCAGGAAAGTCCAACTGGGACAGACCCCATTTTCAGCAGAGGCCCAGGGAGAAACACTCCAGATACATGTCTTTGGAATGCAGGAGGAAACCAGAGCACCCAGAAGAAACCACATGAATTCAGAGAGGAAATGCAGACTCCACACAGAAGACACCCCAGCCGAGAATTGAACCAGAGAACCTCTTGCACTGAGGTGACAATGCTAAACACTGCACCACTCCACTAAGAGGTCTAGTACTATTTGGAAGTAAGACCCTTCCTGTTTAAAGCAGTTTTCATTTCCGTTTAGCGCCTCTACTTTATTACTCGTACATCTGCAGCTCTGGTTGATTCTCACACTGAGTTAAAATGAGGTTAAACTGTCCTGCTGTAGTACAGTGGTTTAGAAAATGGATAGAATCAATCTGACACCCTGTCAGAAAACATATATTCTCCAACAAGGTATTAATGTCCAAGGAGAGCACAACAACATCATTGTAACTTCATGGCAACATATTAAGTCTCAGCAAAGCTCAGAGAAAAAAGGCCACCGTATTGTTTTCACCTTTACAATGCAACTCATAAGCCAACTATCAATTAAGTAAAATAAAATAAACTTGAAAAAAAAAAAAAAAGAAAAATACAAAAGTAATTGCTCCTAAAGAAGCATTCACTTTACTATCTCCCTCATTATCCATGGCACTTAAAAAACATATTTGATGAGCTGGTATGAGCCTAGCATTGAGCAGCATTTTACCTTCTCCAAGGATGATGCCACAATATGAACAAAAGGTGATTGACTTTAATAATTGGCTTAGTTTCTGGTGTCATTCTAAGGGGGTGCAATATTTGCCAGCATGGAAGGAGATGGTCAACAGACCACGCTGCTTTATCAAGAATAGTCCTGCACCTCTCCCCTCTAGGCTTTTGAATATTAGCTAAAACACTGTCTTCCTCCATAGTGCCTTATTAGGCGATGCCAAACTGAAAGTACTTCCAACATAACAAACCAAAACCAAGAAAATCTAAAGGTATTACTGCTCAATGCTAGGAGTGTAAACAAAAAATTTCACTCCCTAGAAGCTCTCTTAACCCTAGAGAATTCTGATGTCTGTACGGTCACTGAGACATGGTTTAAAGCCGCAGAGAACACACCAACAGTGCAAGGTTATAATTCTTTCCACACATTTAGGTCAGCTACTTCACAGCAGGGACTAAAGGTGGAGGTGTCTCTATTTACATCAAAAATAAATATACTTCAAAGCTGGTCAAACTGGACAATGCACTTGAGCTGATCCATGTTCAATTCACCATAGGTAAAAACCAATATCACTTCCTTGCAAGCTGTAGGTTCCTCCTCTATGACCCAGGAAACCCATACCATGTATTTAAACCTATTAGAAACACTAGCCATCCAGCCCAATACCATATTCATGGGTGACTTTAATTACCGCACTAGTAAGTGGGAATCCTAAAAAACACCAAGCGTACATGCACAGAGATTCCTGGATTTTGTAAACTCAAACTCCCTGGACCAGATAGTCAATACACCAACCAGGGGTGCAACCATATTGGATCTGGTCCTCACTAATATGGGAGACTGCTGCACACCCCCTATGGTAATGCCTTCCCTGGTAAGGTCAGACCACAACATGGTCTCCTTTGAAGTAAAAATAAACCCTGAACCCCCAGCCAAACCTGGAATATTCAGGAACTATACTAAGGCTAACCTCCTGCTATTAAGTGAGAACCTGTCAAAATTTCAAGCCCCCATAAACCCTGAGAGCATTTCTACCTATACAGAACTATTCACAGAAATGCTGCACAAGCATGTTAATAGCTGCGTAGAGGCAGCTGTACCCACCAAGAAGAAGTACAGAACTAACAAAAAACTAGCCACCCTGGTGGAATTACAAAATCAATCAGCTGTATAACAGGAGGAAGAAAATCATGGCAAAAATTAGGAGGTGCAGCACCCAGCAGGATAAAGCACTCTCATCAAACCAAACAAACAACTCAGAAGACAAATAAAGTCTACCAAAGTCAAATTTGAGGTAAGTTTGGCCTTCCAGGCCAAAGACAACCACAAAGCATTATTTAACTATTGTCCTCAGCCTCAAAGGCAATGCACAACTGTGTGTAGAGTTCATTGTAAATGGAGTCACCTATACTGAGCCAGAATATATAGTAAACCTCCTGGATGATAAATTCAGGTCTAACTTTACACCTCTCTCCCCCTCAACCTTCCCTCAGGAAATATCATCAAATATAACTCCCCCTACTATCACTAGGGGACAGGTCCTTAATACTCTCTCTAACACCAAGAACACTGCATCAATAGGTCCAGACAATATCCCAGGATGCCTTCAAAATAGCCTGAAACATGACCTATCAGGGCCTCTGTAATTGCTATTTAACTGTAGCCTCCAGAGAGGTTGTGTGCTTCATGAATGGAGAAAGGCAACAGTCCTCTCTCTGCGCAAAGCTTGGCCATCTACAGAAACTGGAAACTACAGACCCATAAGTCTCAGTAGTCTTATATGTAAAGCCATGAAATGAATTATCATGGAGATGATCAATAGAGATATAGTAAACCTCCAGACACTGGACCCAACCCAGTTTGGTTTTGTCAAGGGCAGATCATGCCTGCTGAACCTGGTGGACTTCTTTGAGAAGGTCACCAAAGCAATGGATGAGGACAAAATTTTTCATGCTGCGTACCTTGAACTGGCCAAGTCATTTGACACAATACCTCACTCAGGCATTGTTGACAAACACAAGAGGTTATGTAAAAATCTGTATGTCACCTGGTGGATAGCCAACTGGCTCACAGACAGGACCCAGGAAGTTAGAAATTTACAAAGAGACCAGTCATAAGTGGAGTCCCTCAGGGATCAGTCCTTGCACCGCTCCTTTTTGGCATTTACTTCTCAGAAAAAAAGGCCAATGTCAGTCGTCTCTGGCTGAGTAAATTTGCAGATGATAGCAAATTAGGAGCTGTCATTGAATCTCACACAAATGTTCTCCAGGATGGGATGACACAGACAAACAACTGGTGTCAGAAACATACACTAAAGCTAAATGCCAAGAAATGCATAATAGTATCCTTTGGGAAGTCATCCATTCCTGGTAACTATCATATTGACAACAGACCCCTTAAGAGTTGACCCAGTACTCAGGGACTTAGAGCACACATAGATAGTAATCTAGCCTCTGATCATCATGTGTCTACAGTGGTAAGGAAATTATTCTATGTTGCGCAACTTATAAACAAAAACGAAGTCCAAGGAAGTCATTGTTCCACTGTATTTGGCATTTATCAGACCTGTCATTAAGTACAATGCCCCCTTTGGTGTGCACCTAACCAGGCATATCCAACAATTGGAATGTCCACAGAGGTTTCTCACTAAAAGAATACAGGGCGTAAGTAATATGTCTTATGCAGACTGCCTCGAGGCCTTATCCCTGTATTCCGTCTCCTACAGGTTTTTGAGGGGAGATCTATGCCTGGCATACAGGGAATTTTCAGACGCCACTCTGATGGATCTCCTACATGTCCACAAAACAAACAGCACCAGAATTACCTATTGTAAAGACTTAAACCTTCCCTGAGATATAAATAGGACCTGCTGGAGAGATAGGTATTTATCCCAGAGACTACCCCATCTATGGAACAGGCTCCCCATCCATGTGAAGCAGAGTTTCTGCCTAACCCAATTCAAGTGCAACTTGGACAATTGGATAGGAACCCAAAAAACAGAAATTCATCCCTGGTTTGGCACCTATGCACTTTTTTTAAGTGCAACACAGACCACCAGAGTGTGTGTGTGTTTACGGGAAATAAATACAGGACGTTTCAGAAATGGAGAGGCCCTCTGTCCAAGGTGTCAGGCCTCCCAACACTATCAGGCAGTTTCTAGGGCTATAACAAGATCTTTCATGTACTACAAAACTATTTTATTTATTTTTATTTTGAATTTGTTATCCAGTGCAGTGCACTGGTCCCATTGGATTACTTCCATAGCAAGTTTGTCCAGTCTGAATTAATCTAAAAATTACACGTGCACAGCCTTTTAAAGAAATACATTTTTTAATCAAAACACTTATCAAGTTAGTACATTTTCTTTAAAACCATGATAAGATTGTTTTTTGTGACATTTATGGCGCTTAAAGATAACCTGCAAGACAACAAGAAATTGGTTATGTCATTTCTCCCCGTCTGAGGTTGCAGAGTAATGCACTGGTATTACGCTATCTGCTACAGACCTATAATTTCACAGCAAGTGATTATGAAAGGAAGGAGAGACTGAGTTGAAAAAGTAGACATACTCTGAAGTAACAAATATACAATGTAAGTAAACTTACTTGTAATAAATAATGTTAGGGGGTGATAAATATTATATTACTTGTTATTTACCAAAGATGGAGCCATAGAATTGTTGTCTAGTTCAGCACTAAAAATAATTTGCGCTGGATACTTTAGATGAATTATACTATCATGCACGTGGTGTATTTCATAGGTTCATCAGTTCATAGGTTCATACCAGGCTAACTACCACCTGGGTCCTTACAAGCTTCTCTGGGCAACTCAACCCAGTTTTGTCCCAGAGTTCCTTTGATGCCTATATGGTGGGATATGTTAGCAAAGAGGTCACTAAAGCTTATGTGGGGGTGGGAGTGGGGTATATTAGTTGGGGATTAATTTACTAATTGTGAACTTCTGTCCATCAGAGAAATGGGGGCTGGGCAGGGTGGGGTGAATTTGAGATTCCTCATCCAATGAGCAAGGTTTCTTTTGAACGGAGCCAGGTATGAACTCTGCTTCACGTAGATGAGGAACTTATTCCATAGTACAGGGATCCTTTGAGACACATCTTGGTCCCTCCAGCAGGTTCTATTTATGTTGTAGACAAAGTTTAGGTCCTTGGATTTAGTGTTACTGCTGTTTGTGTTGTGGATGTGCAAGAGATCCCTCAGAGCTGGATCCGAGAATGCCTCATAAGGTGCTTATATATTCACGGCACCTGGCACTTCTCAGAGGCTTCATTTTCTTTGCAGAGCAGTGCTGCTGATATCCTGTTGTGCAGTAACTAAGCAGCAGAACAGAATACTAGAAAAAGTTAGAAGTCATGTTTGATGGAATTAAAAGATTGGTTGACCTGCAAAATGACTAGACCCAAGCCATCAAGTCACAGCCTGCGAAACCTAGGAAATAAGCTGCACCCTCCCCCATTGACCTATTAGTACTTGTTACATTGGTTCACGAACAAGAATAAGAAGCAGTAACTGAGCTGTGTCCCCTTCAGAAGCCATGTCAGTGCTTGTTTCCTGAATTCACAGGGGTGAGCTTTGATGGCATTGATCCAACTAGCTGAGATCAACAAATCTGCAACTCAAAATCAGTACGGCTACATGCAGCTGACTACTCCAGTAGGAAGCAAATGTTAAAACTGTGCCGGTTCTGTTCACATGGAATAGATTTTATTTTATGTACATGTGATTATTCTTCTGAAAATATTTATTAATGCAGATAATAAGTATTTTATTTAATTCATACAGAGCAACAGGATACGACTTCTGCTGCTTAAAGCCTACACTGATTTCTGCTCCAGTGAGCTTTGCAGCCTTCTTAACAAACATGTTGATGGTGATTCACTGTTAACAGGAAGAAAGGGCATACAATTAAAAAAAATGTGTAGGCAGAGTTTGGATGCTAACTGAAAGGGATATGAGCTATCAAGTAAATAAAAATCACATGACTAAAATATGCTCCTTAAATGGCATTCCTCACACCTGCAACCCAAACTAAATTTATATGTAAGCTAATAAGTTTCTGAAATCTGTTTTCCACTTTTTTGTTGGAATAGTTTTTCATCCTTGTAGCGTATACTCATCATCACCGAATCTAAGCAATGCATATAGACACGCTGAACAGAAATCCTGCTTCTTAAGCAACGTACTCTGCACATTAATGAGATGATAGGAAAGGATGCAGTCAGCAAAGAAGCCATTCTGCAGCAGTGTCCCTGTTTCTTCATCTTCCCTTTCCCACAGCAGCAACGACAACAACGGCACATGAATCATATATAAAAAAATTTAAAAATCACAGTCATGAATGATGTAAACCCAAACAGAGAATTACTATTGGATTTCTATGCTAGCCATGGATTGTTATTAAAGAGTATAGTATTCAAATATAACCCTTCTCTCAAAAATACTTGAGAGTACCTTGGGCAACATCCAGTGATTGACTCTGTGTTCATGTTATCACACCTGAGGCCCTGCACTCTCAACACTCAGGTCAAGTAAGGTGGTGACCTGTTAACTAATCAGTACTTAGCAGTGAGCTGGGTCAAACGGCTAGGGCAGGACAGACACAGGGCATCCAATAGTGTAGCCATGGTGTCTTTGGAACACTTAGAAAATACTTTTGTGCCAGGTGAGTCCAATTCACATGTTTAGGAGAAAGAGAGGCCACAGGCATACATAATGAGCCATGTTCAATACTTTAATAGCTGAGACAGCAACAAGAAGCTACACCCAAAAGTCAGTCAGTGCTCGTCATGGTAGGGCTGCCTTCTGCACCTGTCTGTATCTTTCAGTCAAATTTGTAAATCGGTTACCCCAGCTAGGACTATGTGGAATGTGTTTCTTTACCTTGATGGCTTCTTTCACTAACATGGCAAGTATCAACCATCTTTCAGTTACAGGTCCTCCCTGCAGTTTGAACTACTTAAATTTTGAACAAGGTCCATTCACATCACAATTCTTTGACCACTCCCTTGGTATAGATGAATTTCTTCTAGATATTACATTAAAACTCTTCCCAAATGGAAAAATCTACTAGGTGTTCCCAAGATACTGTCATGTATTTGGGTCTCTTGAGTTTCTCCAGCCGCAGTCTTATCCATTTATCCCAAATCGCAGTTAAGTGTCTCTTGGTCTGAGAGACCACAATACATGACTTAAGTTATGACACTTGACTATGGCCTAAGATTATACAAAGTACCCTTGTGAGCAGACTTGTTCATAGGTGCATAAAAGGTTGCTATGCTAACCGCCCTTGAACCCTTACAAGCCTAGCCATATTTATCCCGAGTTGCCCAAATTGTTGGTGGTTAGGTGTGTGAAGTTCACAGAGGCAAGGGTTTATGGAAATTGATATCGACTTCCTCTGTCCAGGAGAGACATGGGTGCCACCACAGGAGTGAATTTACTGTCACTCATCTATCAATCTAGTTTCCGTTTGATGAGGGTCAGGGAAGTGCTCTGTTTCACATGAAATGGAAGCTTGTTCCAGAGAAGTGACAGCTTTGGGAGATGTATCTATTGCTCCAGCATGAACTGTTCATGTTAGAGGCTAAGTTAAAATCCTTGGAGTGAATGACTCTCTTGCAGTTTGATTTATGAATATGCAGCATTTCCATCAGGACCAGGTCAGCGACTGCCCTGTAAACCAAGCACACGTCACCCTTTAGCAACCTGTAGGAGACAGAATACAGTAGCAGGGCTCTCGGTCTTTCCTTGTAAGACTTGTTTTGTGTACCCTGTAATTTCTCCTCTGTGACCTCTCCAATTATTGCAGGTGTCTGGTGAGGTACATGCAAAAGGGAGCATTGTACTCAATTATCGGTCTGATGAGGGCCAACTGTAATAGAATTATAATGTCCTTAGATCTATATGTGATGCCTTTTCCTATAGGATGTGCCACAAAGAAAGATTTCCTTACTACTGTGGATATGTGATGGTCAGACTAACACCGGGTCTACACTTGGAGGGTGTGATGGTCAGACTAACACCGTGTCTACACTTGGAGGGTGTGATGGTCAGGCTAACACCGGGTCTACACTTGGAGGGTGTGATGGTCAGACTAACACTGGGTCTACACTTGGAGGGTGTGATGGTCAGACTAACACCGGGCCTACACTTGGAGGGTGTGATGGTCAGACTAACACCGGGTCTACACTTGGAGGGTGTGATGGTCAGACTAACACTGGGTCTACACTTGGAGGGTGTGATGGTCAGACTAACAGCGGGTCTACACTTGGAGGGTGTGATGGTCAGACTAACAGCGGGTCTACACTTGGAGGGTGTGATGGTCAGACTAACACTGGGTCTACACTTGGAGGGTGTGATGGTCAGACTAACACCGGGTCTACACTTGGAGGGTGTGATGGTCAGACTAACACCGGGTCTACACTTGGAGGGTGTGATGGTCAGACTAACACTGGGTCTACACTTGGAGGGTGTGATGGTCAGACTAACAGCGGGCCTACACTTGGAGGGTGTGATGGTCAGACTAACAGCGGGCCTACACTTGGAGGGTGTGATGGTCAGACTAACACCGGGCCTACACTTGGAGGGTGTGATGGTCAGACTAACACCGGGCCTACACTTGGAGGGTGTGATGGTCAGACTAACACCGGGTCTACACTTGGAGGGTGTGATGGTCAGACTAACACCGGGTCTACACTTGGAGGGTGTGATGGTCAGACTAACACCGGGCCTACACTTGGAGGGTGTGATGGTCAGACTAACACCGGGTCTACACTTGGAGGGTGTGATGGTCAGACTAACAGCGGGCCTACACTTGGAGGGTGTGATGGTCAGACTAACAGTGGGCCTACACTTGGAGGGTGTGATGGTCAGACTAACAGCGGGCCTACACTTGGAGGGTGTGATGGTCAGACTAAGACCGGGTCTACACTTGGAGGGTGTGATGGTCAGACTAACACCGGGCCTACACTTGGAGGGTGTGATGGTCAGACTAACACCGGGTCTACACTTGGAGGGTGTGATGGTCAGACTAACACCGGGTCTACACTTGGAGGGTGTGATGGTCAGACTAACACCGGGCCTACACTTGGAGGGTGTGATGGTCAGACTAACACCGGGTCTACACTTGGAGGGTGTGATGGTCAGACTAACACCGGGTCTACACTTGGAGGGTGTGATGGTCAGACTAACACCGGGCCTACACTTGGAGGGTGTGATGGTCAGACTAACAGCGGGTCTACACTTGGAGGGTGGGATGGTCAGACTAACACTGGGTCTACACTTGGAGGGTGTGATGGTCAGACTAACACCGGGTCTACACTTGGAGGGTGTGATGGTCAGACTAACACCGGGTCTACTCTTGGAGGGTGTGATGGTCAGACTAACAGCGGGTCTACACTTGGAGGGTGTGATGGTCAGACTAACACCGGGTCTACACTTGGAGGGTGTGATGGTCAGACTAACACCAGGTCTACACTTGGAGGGTGTGATGGTCAGACTAACAGCGGGTCTACACTTGGAGGATGTAATGGTCAGACTAACACCAGGTCTACACTTAGAGGGTGTGATGGTCAGACTAACACTGGGTCTACACTTGGAGGGTGCTGTCTATAATGTAATTAGCAGGGATATCAGATTTTCCAAAGGGAGTAATGATGCATCTTTTTGCATTTAGCTTTAATCTGCGGCTTTGGCACCAATCATTTATCTGCATTAACCCTGTCTGCAGTATATTAACATCATTGGGGGACTCAATGATTGCTCCCAATTTACACTCATCAGTAACTTGGTCAAGCCACAGGCCATCTGAGTTTGCATGGACTTCTGAGAAATAAACTCCAAGCAATAAGGGGCCCAGCACAGAATCCTGTGGTGCACCACTGATGACTAGTCTTTTGCTAGGGGTGAAGTCATCCATTTTCACAGTATGTGTCCTGTCAGTGAGTCAGCTGACTACCCATCTGGTAATGTAGGGGTTAATTCCCAATTTGGAGAGTTTCTCTATAATACCCGAGTGAGGAATTGTGTCAAATGCCTTGGCTATGTCAAGATAGGTGGTATGCACTCTCCTTCCCTCGTCCAGGGACTTGGTGACTTTCTCGATGAAGTCAACCATGTTTAACAGGCATGATTTATCTTTAACAAATGCGAATTGGGTTGGGTCCAGAGTATGGAGATTACCTATGTCCTTGTTAATAAGGTCCATAATGATGCTTTCCATGGCCTTGCAGATGAGGCTAGTCAAGCTTATGGGCTTAGAATTCCCAGGGTCGGTTGATGGTCCCCCTTTGTGCAGAGGGATTACTGTTGCTGTCTTCCATTCCACCAGAACATAGCCAGTTCTCAGGCTGTGGTTAAACAGGGATCCAAGTGGGTCTGCTAGGTCATGTTTTAAGTTGTTTAAGAGGCAACTTGGGATGTTGTCTGGTCCCACTGATGCCGTGTTTTTGGCCTTGGAGAGTGCCGAGATGACCTGCTCTCTTGAGATAATAGGCTAAGGAATGGTGGCAGATATGCTTACTGGGATGACTGGATGGGTCTGGGGGGGTAAAGTTTGCTACAAATCTGTCAGCTAGCAGGTTGGCTATTACCTCCAGCTGAGTATGGGTTGTGCCATCCACAACCAGTTCAGTGCATAGCTGGGTATTTGCTTTAAGATTTTGGATGTAGTTAGAGAATGCCTTGTGATTATCCCTAGCTAGAGAGGCTATTTTTGCTTTGTATGTAAATTTAGAGGACTTGACAAGATCTCTTATTTGCTTGTTTAAGCTAGATAGGAATTTCTTTCTCTGTTGAGCCAGTTCCCTCCTGTTCTTGGACGTTAGTTTCTTTCTCTTGTTGTATAGCCTGTTTACACTAGGCTTGTTTTTTTTGGCAAGACCTGATTTTAATCTGATCAGGTACAGCTGATTCTATATAACTGCTTAAGTGGTTATATAAGGCATTGTTGAAAACCACTGCATAAGAGGCTGGGTTATCTGTGTTTGAGGGGGCTTTGAAAATTCTTATACCATCACTTAGTATGAGGTAATTTGCTTATGAAAACTTCTTAAGCATTTTGGAGATTGATGGAGTATCTGGTCTTATAATTACATCAAACCAGACTGATTTATGGTCCAATCTTACCAGGGAGGACATCACACAGGAGGTGGGGATGCAATGCTCTCTCACGTTAGTGGGTACTATGTTCTGGATATTGACTGATTTATGGTCCAATCTTACCAGGGAGGACACCACACAGGAGATGGGGGTGCAATGCTCTCTCACGTTAGTGGGTACTGTGTTCTGGATATTGATCCTCTAGTGGGTTTGCTGACTAGCTGTTCCAGAGCATTTGCATTGCCACTGATGTTCGCTATGGATAATGTGTGACTAACACACCAGTCCAGTAGCAAATCATCATTTTATTTCCCATCAAGCAAGCATTTCTTTCTATTTTGTCCTTCTGGGTATCACTGGTATTGCCTATCTTAATGTCTTAATGTTGAAGCCCCTGGTAGAACTCCTGAGTCACAGGGTGGTACTTTACCAAGCACTGCTGTCACATTCTCCATGATGGCTTAATATTCTAGACAGGGGCATGTGCACTAATAACATTGTCCTTTCTGTCATTAAGAGCCACTTTGAAATAACTGCTGCCTATACTGACACAAAATCTCTCCGTACAGCACCCAATCAGGGAATTGTGAGTGCCTGTCTTAAGTGTTTACTCCAGACAAGGAGAGAGATCACCCCAGCACCCCCCCCCATTCAGAAGTCTACTTTAAGGGTAAGAAAAGGTATATCTTCTTGTAACATTTTAGCCTCCCATATTTATTATGTCTTCTCCCCTCAGCAGTTAGATGACATTCCAAGTTCCCAACAGCAAACAATTGCAGGGCTACAGCTAGAAGTACCTCGGTTAAGTTACCAAGGAGTTTTGAGATTAATGGCTAGAAAGACATATGGCTGAAGTTTCTTTATTATGTAAATGACATAATTAAATGTTAATATTAAAATGTTGCATTTGCTTATTGCATTTTGTTAGCAAAGAGGCAGAGAATTTAAGGCCACTGCCTATGAAGTAGGTTGCTAATTCCTTTGCTGTTATATTTGTAGGATTGAGTGAGGTATGATATGTTTACTTGGTGACATCTCTAATGTCAGATGTTAATCCCTTCTTTGGGAATATTCTATGGCATGTCAGATTTGTGGATGACATTTTATGTTGTGGAAGGGCACTATAAATGAGTTAACTGATTTTGTGAACTATTTACATACTACCACTGATTTTTTAAGATTACCGCATCAACATTCCACAACTGAGATCAGTTTCCTGGATGTGATAGTTAGGAAATCTGAATTGAATAGGCTTAGCAGTAGTATATACAGGAAACCCACCAGGAGAAATGCCCTGCTGCACAGAACTAGTATGCATCCAAGACATATTGCCAAAAATGTCCTAAAGGGACAAATATATAGAGTCCTAAAACTGCACAGTAGAGATGATGAAGCAAGAGTGGTACTTGAAAATGTGAAATCAGATTTCCTATATAGAGGTTACTCTAAGGAAGAGATTGAGACCACTATATTTCAGGCTTGGACACAAAGGGACAACAGATGCCAACCATATTTGATGGACGTCAGACAGAATGATGACCAGCATGTTTTAAACTCGACAAATAATAGGTTTAAAGTAGTTTTTCAGCATTCTAGTGATGTAAATGAGTACACTTCAATTATTAAAAGACTGACATATTTTACATGAGGTCCCGTGACTCATGGACAAGATATGCAATATTTCATCTTTTTCATCTAGAAACAACAAGCCTTTGAAAAATTATCTTTGTAATAAGACAGATATAGATAGACCTATCCAGTCCATGCAGATTGGCACCTTTCCGTGCAGACGATGTTCTGCATGCCAACACATTTATAGAAATAATACTTTTACACACCCCGTGCAACAATTTACTATCACAAGAAAGGGCTATGCTGATTGCAGAACAATGAATGTTGCTTATTTCTCTTTCTGCCAGAAATGTTTTGTATTCTATATAGGTAAAACTAACAGAATGTTCAAGGACAGGATCCTTGAACATATTAGGGACATCAACAACTGTAAGGATAGCAATGCCCTGGCCACACACATTAAGGAAACAGACTGCACACACTATTTTAAATTTTTTGTTATTCAAGTTGTTCACCTTAGTGTAAGAGGAGGTGATATTGAAAATTTAACTGAGAGCATTGAACAAAAATGGATTCTCTCTCTGAATGCTGAGAGATACCCTGGTTTAAATAGTACAGCATCCTTAAACCTTTCTTGAAGTCTCGCCACCTCAGGCATTAAGTATTTTTATAGTCATTTATGTATGTATAATTTGTCTTCTCACACACATATACATATATGCTTTTAATATATTTTTGACATGACTTTTTATGCCTTTATATGAGTTTTAGATGAACCTTTATGAATATTTTTTTGTTCCAAGATGATTGTCTTAGTACTTTTTTAGATAGTAATATGTTTTTAAGAATTTGTCTGTATATGGTTTTATGTAAATATATTTTGATGTATATTCTAATAAATATTGTGTATATAGCTTTTCCTATATATATTTAGAGATGTTTATTTATACTTTCACACATGTGTATTTATGGACTGGCATTTTAAAATTTTAGATGTAATTTACTATAGCATTCTCAGACTAGAACATGAGCTTGCTTTACTTGTATAATTGGAACATTTGATTCCTATCAGCTGATAGCTAACGTGATATAAACTGGTTGGAGAGATGTTCAGTTGGTCTGATGAAACGACAAGAGCAGTCGTGAAAGTGCTAACGTTATCCTATTTTTATTTTTTGCTAATAAACGTGGTGGTTGTGTAAGTTTGGTGCAGCTTTCTATTTTCACACAACATCAGATTTGTAATTGCTGTTCAGAGAAATTTAGGGTCAGTAGAAGACCATTACTATAGATTGTTAAATTATAGCTGCTGTGTTAAATGGAAGGGACTGACAGCAATTTCTATCTGCCCTAAAAAGCTGAAGAGCAGTGAGGGTTTCAGATGTGCAGTGGACTTTCCAGGCAATGTCCTATTTTGCCATAACAATATTTATATTATCAAAACCAAAAAAAAAAAAACTGTAGAAATCACAAAAAAAAAATTTATATTATACTCAATCATTAAATACGACTCTGTATCTTTAAACCCTGTTCTTCTGAAATGGTGCAAAGATGTCAATAATTGCTATCATTATCAAGGAAACACCAGCTTATAAGGCTGAGTGCATTGTCATGGGCAGGAAGATGGAAGTGGGTTTCCAATTACTATGAAAATGAGTTCTCCATAGGTGTCAAGTCTGAAATGTTTCATATTTTGGAATTGAATGAAGCAGAGTCCCTTGAGCATTGCCAGCTTTCTAGATAGCATAGGTGTCAAGTCTGAAATATCTGATATTTCAGGCTGGAATTGTGCATAATAGCATTGTTAACCAGGTCAACTTTCCAGATTACAAAATCTACCATATGGTTACTGATGATATTGGATATAGAGTCAATTGCTTTGATGTAGCTAGGAAAGAATCATAAACTTCAGTAAAGGGTAAATGTCCTTTGAGATCAGTTGGGTAATGAAGGCTTCTATGTGGATAGGAATAGGGGGACTTCATTTTTTGAGCAGTCGATACTGATGTTGCATAATATTATTTGTTATTAATTAGTTTTGAGAGATAGCCAGTGATGAGACTGTTTGTTCTGGAGAACTGCATATAGATGTACAAGTTATAGCTGTTTATTTTGTTTTCAATGAAATAACTTACAATTTCTCTCCTTCTGCAAGAGGAATTTGTAGGTTTCAAAAACAAATGTTATCTTTATAAAGCATTATAGCACTGTCTTTTGATGTTCTGTCATTTCAGAAATACTACAACAAAAGGGTGTAATTTCTTGGTCAGTTATGTGAGGCTTTAATTGCACTATATTAATATTTATAGCATGTGGTGAGCAGTAAATAATCTAGGCATGCATGCCAGTTGCTTTAATGTAGATATTGTGAAAGTTTAGAAGTTTAACACAATCTGTCTCACTGAGATTGATGTTTAGAGAGTGTGGAGTCACTAAGTGCTATGATTAGCATGCTGTACATAAAATCAGATGATCCTAAGGATTATAAAATATCCAGGAAGTGAATTATCATGGGGCTGTAGGTTGGTTGTGGAATCATAAGACACCGAGGGTTGTGTAGTAGGTCATTTGAGTATAATGGTCAGAAAAGTGGGTACATTATCTGAGGAAACAAGGGTTGTCTAGTGCAGAAGGAGTCAGTGTGCTGGGTGTAGAACCACAGGATATCAAGGAGTGTACATCTGATGAGGAGTGAGCATTTAGTGGGCAACATGGTGAGTGTGACATCACAAAATACCTGGAGTTGTGTAGTGAAAGTGTTATCAGTATAGTGGGCCCAGAATCAGATGATAATAGGTGTTTTGTGCTGGATATAATAGGAGTATATCAGCATTGAGTCGTAGGCGATCTTATGGCAGGTGTGCACTTACTAAGAACTGCTGTGTGGAGGTAAACACTACCAGAGGCTTCCAGACATAGTAGATGTAAAATCTATTACAGTATGCTTCACTGATTTGCTTTCAATGATCCATGATCCAATGAGAATGTTCAAGCAAATGGTTTGAGATGACATTTTTATGTGGGTAGGGAAATTCCCCACACTGTGCACCCCCAGGATTAATATACATAACTATGTGGTCTCAAAATATCAGTGTAAATTTTAAAAGTTGTCAGTTTGAGTTTATTCAATTAAATGGGCTTATCAGACCATGATTTGTTGAAAGTGAAGCGAACTTTGCAACTAATAAAATAGTATCATGGGAGTATTGTGTGAAATTGCTCATAAATATACACACAGAAAATGATTGCACATTTCCAGGGTACTACATCCTACCTTACAAAGTTTTCTAACTCACTGACACCCAGCAATGTCAGTACATGGGAAGACAATTTCCAGCAAAGTCTATAGATGCACCCAGACATGGCGCGTTTTTGTGATGCCAAGAAACAAAGAGGTCTATGGATGATGTTGTTGTTTAAAATTTAGATGGTTTCCTTTGGAGAGCTTAATTACCTCAGCCTGAGGTACTGTTACTTAATTTGGTTTCAGCAGGTTAAAGAGTTTCTGGCAAAATGTTTTATTTTACCCTTGTCATTGAAAAAAAATCCACTGCCAAAGATTGCAGGAAAACTAATGGACATATAATAATTAGCTTAAAAATATTCCATATCACAACTGTAAATATTGTTTCATGCTCAGACTTTTCCACTATTACTTGTTATTGCTTTGTAGCACATAAGTATTTAGAAGATAGTTAGAGGGGTTGACTGACCGGGAAAGGCCCTACAGGCGAAGGGGGCCTGAAATCAGAACCAACGCCCAATCACACTACAAAGTTCTTCACAAAAAACTCCAATCACTACACAAAGCACAGAGTAGCCGTTAAAACAGCTTTTTATGATAGGAACAGCAAATTTCTGACAGAAAAAAGTTAGTTAAATACTACTTAGCTCAGCCAGCTCGAGACCACGTCTTCACTAGTTAGCGGCAAACGAGATCTGGGGGACTGGTAGTGGTGCATCCTGGGATATAATAAGCTCAGCCAATAAGAGACTTCGCTCTTTGGCATAAGCGTGCCGAGTCGGAGCCGAGGGATCGGCTCCGAACCCATCAGTCAGAATGTAGGCGAGATAGGATCACATAACATCTATTGTTTGCATCTCATGTTTCAGTATTGAATGAAATTGTGGGTGGGGCGGTTAAAATGAAACAAATGCTTTTATTTTTAAGTGCTTGCATCTAATATATGAAAAGTTAATTTGATGCTGATATATCAACCCCTACCCCCCGCACACACATACACAAAAATGAAATACAACCATATACTATGAGATCATGGGATAGTTATATATAAAAGTCACACACACACACACACACACACACACACACACACACACACACACACACACACACACACAAACTAGTGACTACCCGGTACAGTAGAAGAGATGCTTAGTTACAGGTTACCCTAGGTAGGAGTTAACCTCATTGGACTACACAAGACAATTATTCCAATTAATAAATCAAAGTATACCCCAGACAGGATGACGTATTAAAACTAAAGTGCAATGGAGGTAACACAGTAGACGAGGAATCATAAGGTAACCAAACCAGAAAATTTTGTGAGACATTACAGGGTACATTTCTGGAAACTACAACAAACAGAACTCTGAAGCTACATTGGGTGCAGTGTGGATAACTAATAATAGGTTTCTCCATATACGAAGACGAACAAGAAGCTCTAGGCAGCAGACTGCCTAATTCTAAAGAATCATTGCATGACCTTGTTAGAAAACTGCTGTGAAATCATTAAGTACCACAGCATAAACCATAGATAGTGTGATAAACACAGATGTCTTGGTATTACTGTGAACACACATAACAGAATAGAAAATCTGGTATTGAAATTTTAGCATAACCCAATATACATGTGAAGAAGGAATCTCTAGGTACCAGGCCAGTATAGTACATGTAAGAAACATCACCATCGTTATTAAATTGGACAGTAGCAGCATCTTTAATAGCATAAGTTAGCATTACTTTATATATCGTGTTAAGTGGGATGAGCAAAGGTCATGAGGTAGCATGGTTTGAAATCCAGCTGAGTTATTATTTGATACCTTGAGTATTTCTACAGGGGGCTAAGAAACCACACAGACATTGAGGGTGTTGTTACCAGCTACCATGAGATCTTCACTGAGATGGCTGAAATAAGAATTGAGGGGTTGCATCTGACATCTTTACCCTACAATAAAGCATCAATCTTTTTGAAAGATAGTACTATATACTATAAACAGTGCAGAACTGTAGTAAAAGGAGTAAGGAATTATATAGAAGTCGTGCAGAAAAAGTGAGTTCTATCTCACAAAGTGCCTTCAGTTACAGCACAAATGAGGAATAAAAATATATTTTTTGTCAATCGAGTGGGTATGGAACTCAACGAATCATGAGAGTAGAGCATAGATATAGCTTAAGTATAAATCGCTTATTGAACAGCAGTCTGTCGACAGCCGTAGCGACGACAGAGAGGAAAATGACAAGTTGCAAAGTCTATGGAGTTATTAAGGAGAAATGCTGTTCCTGCTGAACAAAACAAAAAGGGAATTTCTGCATGTTGAATGCAAAAGGAATCATGCGTAACTATTTACACTCTATACAAACATCCATGATAAACATTTGTTTTATCCAAGAAAGGTAATCAATATTTATCTAACAATCATTCCAATCTTTACCAAGCTAGTCTTTTGTGTGTTACATTTGATGATCTCTGATAAACAGTTTACATTTCATTTTAACATACAGATTTTGCTATTGAAATAAACTCAGTAAACATAAGATCTTTCTTATTTTTCCAGTTCAATGTATTTATTTTTCGAGCAATAGCTAGAATTAACCAAAGAACGGGTAACTGATGTCTAGGAATTACACTAGGAGTAGGAACATTGAAAAATATCAAAGTGCTAGTAATTTGACACTTATCAGACCACAGGGCTGTACAGCAGTACATAATTTAAAGAGGTGCAAAGATCCTGGGTTCTAGTCTGACAGAGATTTAGGGATGTCAGAGTACAACGTGTAAGGCTCTAGAATGAAAATGTATAGAACACCTAAGAATGTCATGCATGTTGTCAGTTACCCAGCTCCTCGGCTCACTTGTCAGTTACCCAGCTCCTCGGCTCACTTGTATAGATTTTTCTAGAATGTGTGCATGTGTCTACACGTGTGCATGTGTGCACAGTGAGAAACTGACGAGACACATAGCAGAGACAGCAGCTCAACTTCAGGGGCTGTCTCCGCCTTGGCTCAGAGACAATGGCCTTGCTTAAAAAGGGAACTAGAACGATAATTTTAAATAATCATAAATTTAACTCGGGTAGAAGAGCAGAGAGTAACAAGAGAACTAGACATAAAAATACTGCAGCACAGAAGGAAGAAAATGAAGAGAAAGTTAAAGCATTGCTTACTGTACTTATTTCCTTGTTTCACTTGAAAGAAAGTTACTGTTTGTCGTTTTTGCATTTAAGTTACCTGTAACACATTGCACTTAAGTTACCTGGCACTTGCTCACTAAAGCAATTATATAAGTCAGCACTAAAAATTAAAAGCACTACACCCTCACTCCCCACTGGCCCTGGTTTTCAATTATTAAGGAATTCCCAATATTATTCTAGCATGTCCAAAGGTCAGTTGTCAATCTCCTCTCCGGTCCAGCTGGTGAATCTGGGAATCTTGAGGCAATGTTACAACTGCCTTATGTACACAGACAACCCTCACCTCCTCCCAACAAATTCCAACACATGTGAGAGATGCAACCATATAGCCAAACTGGAGGCTAAGCACTCTCAACTCAGTACTGACATAACCAGTCAGGAGGAGAAGGAAACCACACTCACTACAATTCCAGTCTCACATAGACCTACCATGACAGCAAACCAAACACATAATCACACAAAAACATACTCGGAGGCTCTAAATAAAGATCTGCCGAAGCAGCAGAGACCTCCAAAGCAGAAACCCAAGCAGCCAGTACCCCAAAACAAAACACGTGCAACACATATCTCACAAAGCCAGTGTGCCGAACAGTCACAGCCCTTAAGACTAAACAACACACCTGATACACTTGTAATAGGTGACTCTATCATCAGGCACACTGACGTCCCGCTCACCAGGCTGAACAAGGAAAGGGTCATGGTGAGCAGCCTGTTGGGCGCTAGGATCCGCCACATAACACAAGCACTCAGGTCACTCCAAGGCAAGTACAAATATGACTCAGTCATTGTCCATGCTGGTGTGAATGACCTGAGACGTACCTCCCTGGACTACATGAAAAGAGACATAAAGGAGCTCTCTGAGCATGTAGCCCAGGCCGGTATGACCCTGACCTTGAGTAGCATCTTACCCTCACCAAGAATGATGCCACAATATGAAGACAAGATGATCAATTTCAACAATTGGCTTAAGTACTGGTGTCATTCAAAAGGGATCCAATGCCTGTCAGCTTGGGATGATATGCTCGACAAGCCACGATGCTTCGTTAGGGACGGCTTGCACCTGTCACCCCTGGGCTTTTGGATATTGGCAAAGGCTCTTGCTACCCCCATAGTGCCTTTTTTAGCAAGGCTCAAAAGACAAACCCACCTCCATAGGTATCACAAGGGATAAGAAACTAAGAGTAATGCTACTCAACGCCAGAAGTCTAAACCTCAAGATGCACGCACTCGAAACTCTCCTTAGCATGGAGAACATCGATATCTGTACAGTAACAGAAACCTGGTTCAGGGCTCCCAAGAGCACACCAGCACTACCAGGTTATACCTCATACCATGCTTTTCGGCCCCAAAACTTGGACCGAACCACAAAAGGAGGGGGGAGTATCGATATTCATCAAAGATACCCACACCTCCAGGTTGGTTGCAAAGCACGAAGCATCAGAGACTATCCATGTGCAACTAATAGTGGGTAAAACTGCCTTCCAGTTTATAGCCTGCTACAGACCACCCTCCCAAACCCAGGAACCCCACTCGGCCTTCCTGAGAACACTGGAAAATATGAAGGTCTCTCCAAACACCATTATATTGGGTGACTTCAACTACCCAAACATAGACTGGGAGCATTACTCTAGCTCCAACACCCTAGCCCAAAGGTTTCTAGAATTTATAAACTCAAATGCTATGGAACAACTTGTTACCACTCCCACAAGAGGAGAAAACATACTGGACCTGATCATCACCAACATGGGGACTCTATGCTCCAGACCAGAAGTGTATCCCTCACTGGTAAGATCAGACCATAAACTAATCTCACTGGATATTCACATCCTGACCCCACCCCCTGCCCAGAAAACCACAGTGAAAAACTTCTCTAAAGCAAATTTCACACTCCTCAAAACTGAGGTGGAATCCTTCAAAGCCCCTGGGCCTGTGGAAAATACGGCCCAAACTGCAGAATCCTTTATAAACACATTCTATGAACACCTTCAGGAATGCATGGATCATGCAGTCCAAAATAAAACCAAGACCCAATCCTCCAAAGGCAGGCGTCCTGTCTGGTGGACCCCAGCCATAAACAAACTATACAATAGAAGGAGGAAGCTACTAAATGATAGAGCAAAATCCCAAAAAGGGAAGGCATCTCTGATCAGTATTAGCAAAAAACTACGGGCACACATAAAATTGTCTAAGGCCAGCTTCGAGAGAAAAATTGCACAGGACACTGAGGATAATCACAAGGCTTTCTTTAGTTATGTTAGGAACCTGGGTGGTAATTCCCAGATATGCTCAGAATTAGTCCAAAGTGACAAAAAATACACCGAACCCACAGACATTGCCAACATCCTAGCTGACAGGTTCAGCGCAAACTTCTCCCCCCCCCCACCAAAAGGGCAAATATCTATCCCAGCAGAGTGCTGCCCCCCTGACATCTCAGATGCTCAGGTAAGAGCCCTCTCCAAAGCAAAAACACAGCATCATTGGGACCAGGCGGTGTCCCGGGCTGCGTCCTACATGAACTCCAAGAAGAGCTAAACCCAAACATAAAACTACTGTTCAATTTCAGCCTTACTACAGGATATGTACCCAAAGAGTGGCGTACAGCAAAAGTGGTCCCTCTCCATAAAGGTGGTGCCTCAACGGATCCTGGAAACTATCGCCCCATAAGCCTGACTAGCTTGGTCTGCAAAGCTATGGAAAGGATCATCATGGACCTCATAAATAAAGATATTGGGGACCTACAAACACTGGATCCTACCCAGTTCGGCTTTGTTAAGGGCAGATCCTGCCTCTTAAACCTGGTTGATTTCTTTGAAACAGTTACCAAGGCCATTGACGAGGGGAAGGTGGTCCACACAGCCTACCTGGACCTCGCAAAAGCCTTCGATACAATACCCCACTCAGGCATTATAGATAAGCTCACCAGCTTAAATATAAACCCCTATGTCACTAGATGGATTGCAAATTGGCTCAAGGACAGAACCCACATGGTTAGAATTGCTGGAGCCATGTCAGACTCCAAACCAGTTAAAAGTGGTGTCCCATAAGGCTCAGTCCTGGGACCTCTCTTGTTCGGTATATATTTCTTGGAGGTACAGGCCAACACGGAAGGACTGTGGCTGACCAAGTTCGCAGATGACTGCAAACTGGGCACCATAATCGACTCTCCAGCCGACACAAGCATCCTCCAAAAGGGCCTCATAGAAACAGACAACTGGTGCCAGAACCATGGCCTCAAGCTAAATGCCAAAAAGTGTATAGTCATCCCCTTTGGCAAAAACAAAGTGCCCACAAATTACCACATAGGTGGTAATCCATTAAGTACAGAAGAAGTAATTAGGGACCTGGGGACCCAAGTTGATAGCAATCTCTCATTTGACAACCACGTGGCCAAAGTGGTTAGAAAAACATTTTATATAGCCCACCTAATCATGAAGGGATTCACATCTAGATCAGGGGAGGTCATCGTGCCTCTTTACTCATCCCTCATCAGGCCCATAATTGAGTACAATGCCCCTTTTGGGATGTACCTTACCAGACACCTGCAGCAACTGGAAAGACCCCAAAAGTACCTCACCAAGAGGATCAAAGGGCTCAAACAGATGCCATATGCTGCTCGGTTAAAGAAACTCCAGCTCTACTCAGTGGCATACCGCCTGTTCAGAGGCAATCTGTGCCTGACGTATAAAGCCAAGTCCAACCCGGAATTAATGGACATGCTGCACCTCAGAAAATCCAAATCCCATCAAGCTACGCGCTCGAGAGACTTGAACCTCAGCACTGAAATAAATAGGACATGCTGGAGGGACAGATTCATAACCCAGAGGCTCCCTTCACTCTGGAATAAAATCCCAGTCCAGGTTAGGCAGAGTCCCTCATTGACTCTCTTCAAGAGGAATCTTGATGAGTGGATGGGAGATCATAGGTTTACCCAGGGTATCACTTCTGTGTCACTGTCACAGAGGCACAGTATACTAACCTCGAAAAAGGGCATAGCAAAATAATGGGTGGCGAAAGCCAAACACATTCTGGCTAGGCTTATAAACGCCCTAGGACAGATAGCCTAGTATGACCCTATGAACCTATGAACCTATGAATACAAAGCAGCACAGATAAACAGATAAACAAAGAAACATTTGGTATTCTTGTGTAGTGAAAGCATTGCAAAAATGGGTAACCTGTAGGTGCAACTAAGAATGAAAAGGACTGACCTGGGAGGGATAGCAGAGCCATGCGCAGCTGTGAGCTGGGAATGGATACTGCATTTCCTGTATAGAAGTTGTACATGGGAGACAGGTTACAAAAGTAAGGTGGGGCAGTTACATTCTGTGTTAAAAAAGAGAGTCAAACAGGGTGGACTGGAACAGATGGAAAAAGCCCTGACTAAGACCAAGATGACTTTGGAATCATTAGCAACCAGGATGCTACAGAAGCCGATGAAGGCTGGCTGGAAATGAGTGACTGAAGCCTGTTTGCCTACCCTGGGGGAGAAAAATAGCCTGAACCACTGCATGACTTGCCTGTAGTAGAGGCAGAAGACAGAGTAAGCACTGTCTATTTTGAAACATCTTAATATGAAACACTCAGTATGGTGATCACTGTTTGCTAATAGTAGAGACAGTATTAGCAAGCAGTGTACTGGAGATAGTATTAGCAAACAGTGTACTGGAGGCAGTATTAGAAAACAGTGTACTGGAGGCAGTATTAGCAATGAATGTACTGGAGACAGTATTAGCAAGCACTGTACCGGAGATAGTATTAGCAAACAGTGTACTGGAGACAGTATTATCAAACAGTGTACTGGAGACAGTATTAGCAAACAGGGTACTGGAGACAGTATTAGCAAACAGGGTACTGGAGACAGTATTAGCAAACAGGGTACTGGAGATAGTATTAGTAAACAGTGTACCAGAAACAGTATTAGCAAACAGTGTACCGGAGATAGTATTAGCAAACAGTGTACTGGAGTCAGTATTAGAAAACAGTGTACTGGAGGCAGTATTAGCAAACAGGGTACTGGAGACAGTATTAGCAAACAGGGTACTGGAGATAGTATTAGTAAACAGTGTACCAGAAACAGTATTAGCAAACAGTGTACCGGAGATAGTATTAGCAAACAGTGTACTGGAGTCAGTATTAGAAAACAGTGTACTGGAGGCAGTATTAGCAATGAATGTACTGGAGACAGTATTAGCAAACAGTGTTCCGGAGACAGCATTAGCAAGCACTATACTGGAGACAGTATTAGCAAACAGTGTATTGGAGACAGTATTGGCAAACAGTGTACCGGAGACAGTATTAACAGGCAGTGTACCGGAGACAGTATTAACAGGCAGTGTACCGGAGACAGTATTACCAAGCAGTGTACCGGAGACAGTATTAGCAAACAATGTACTGGAGACAGTATTAGCAAACAGGGTACTGGAGACAGTATTACTAAACAGGGTACTGGAGACAGTATTAGCAAGCAGTGTACTGGAGACAGTATTAGCAATTAATGTACTTGAGACAGTATTAGCAATTAGTGTACTGGAGGCAGTATCAGCAAACAGTGTACTGGAGGCAGTATTAGCAAACAGTGTACTGGAGGCAGTATTAGCAATGAATGTACTTGAGACAGTATTAGCAAACAGTGTACTGGAGACAGTATTAACAAGCAATGTACTGGAGACAGTATTAATAAACAGTGTACTGGAGACAGTATTAGCAAACAATATACCGGAGACAGTATTAGCAAACAATGATTACATTCTGAGTGGTTCATTTTAACTGAGGATGAATAGGTGCAGATACCAAAACACAGGTATGTGATTATAGGAAGACATACAACAGGAAGTTGGGGGACATGTCCCAGAAAGATATTGAGTGGATTGAACTATGAAAAAGAATTAGAAATTTTATATGGATGGCAAAGTAAAAAAAAAAAAATAGCTGGGAAATATAAGGTTAAGACCTAAATGAAGCTGGTATGGCTAAGGAGGGGAGTGATAAGAGAGAATAAAAGGCCATGCAAGGTATATAAACAAGCAGAGAGAATGAATGGTAGCTACATGATAAAGTCAGAAAAAAAGCACTAAGGGAAGTAATGACTGGGGTGAAGAGGAAGCTGGCAGAAGGGAATAAAATATGAGCTAATGTTTTTTAGGTTCATAGTAAAAGGAAAACAGTAGCTGCACTTTAAAGGATGGGAAATACGGGAGAGATGTAACAGAAAAGGAAAGGCAAGCGGACGTCTTCAATAAATGTGTCATGTACTTCACCACTGAACAGGGATACAGGATACCGTTTTGGAAAGCTACAAGAGCTAGGAGAAGATAGACAAACAGAAATGCTTTGAAAGTGGAAAGTGAGTTAGCTGAGCAAGGAATGAAAGTCAAGGATAAGATAGGATAGTGTTTAATATGTTAAGGAAAAATCTGGCCACAGTCACGTCGAGTCCTCTGACACGTGTTCAACAGATCCACTATGAATCTGGCCACAGTCATGTAGAGTCCTCTGACAGACGTGTTCAACAGATCCACTATGAATCTGGCCACAGTCATGTCGAGTCCTCTGACAGACGTGTTCAACAGATCCACTATGAATCTGGCCACAGTCATGTAGAGTCCTCTGACAGAAGTGTTCAACAGATCCACTATGAATCTGGCCACAGTCATGTAGAGTCCTCTGACAGAAGTGTTCAACAGATCCACTATGGAAATTTCAAAGATCTGAAGAAGGCAAAGGTAATGCTTATCTGTGAAATATGCAGCAATACCCACTCAAGAAAAGTACTGTCCACTCTGTCTTACGCCATGGCAAGAGAAGTAGTCAAGAAAAATGCTGAGAAGATGTCTTGTAGCATCATGGAGTAATATAGAGTTCAAGACAAAATCAGTGTTGGATCGTAGAAAAAATGGCCCAGTTCCATGACTGAATTGTTATGAAACTAAATAGCATTAACCTAGCTGATGTGGTCAATCTCAGCTTCTCCAAAGCTTTTGACTCAGTATTTTGTAGAAGGCTACTAAACAAACTCCAAGAGACGCAAATCAGCAAAAGACAAAGAAAGTTTGTGAAAAAAGGGTCTCAAAGAGAGAATGCAGACAGCAGTGGTGAGCAGCACTCTATTTGAGGAAAAAAACATTTAAATGTGGGGTCACTTATGAAAGGGAGCCATTGCTTTTCTCTCCCCTAACTCTAAGCATTGATAACTGGATCAGTTTCTTTGTGGATAACACCAAAATAGATGTGATGATGGTTACTGGCAAAGCGGCATTAAACATTGCCATTAACCATCATAGGTTCATAGGTAGGTACTAGGATATCTGCCCGAGGGCATTTATAAGCCTAGCCAGAGTGTGTCGGCTTCCGCCACTCCATTGATTAATTAACTGATCCTCTGTCAAGCAGAGCCAATGAAGTGATCCCAGGGGTGTATTTTCTGTTACCCATCCACTCAAGGTTTCTCTTGAAGAGTATTAGTGAGGTGCTCTGCCTGTAGCTGTTGTACCTTCCCTACCCCTCTGTTTGTTGTGCCTGCACAGTAATTTGCACTGGTTTCTTTCCTGAGCCCTCGCTGTGCCAAGATTGCTCCGCTCCCCTCCCTGCTCCCATATTCCACCCGCCCCCACTAGTGCTAAATTTAAACCAGACTTTGCCACTCCCCTCCTGCTAAGTACCAATCAGCATTTCACACATCATTGAGCAACCCCGCCCCCTTAACCCATTTCCTTCTCTCTCATTCTTCCACACCCTGTTAGCACAGTCAGCCATCAAATTTGGCCCACCCCTATCAAAATGCAAACAAGCAAAAAACACTAATTACCCAAATGCCTATACTGTTTCTATTTTACCATCTCACTGCCTATGAACAAACACTTGACCATGGTATTCCCTACCCAAATGGTCAAACAGAGAACCACAACTTCACACATAACACCAAACACTTTACCTTCCCCTGCACACCGAATATACCACCCTCTATATAATCCCACCCCTGTGCAGCCACAAAACATAATCCTAAAGACAAAGACTATATAAAGCTTATAAACAAACTCCTAAAGCTCTGAATATCCTGTCACTATAACTTTATAACACATGGAGACATTCATCCCAACCCTGGCCCACCCACACCCAATAACCTCCACTCCCCTACCACAACCCCCATAGTCAAGCTACCCATGAATACTCCCACTAGTTCCCTCCTAGCATTTCACCTAAATATTAGAAGTATTAACAATAAGATTCCCAGCCTACACACCCTCCTAGCAACCCACTCCCCAGACATTGTGTCTTACGAAAACCTGGCTAAAACCCAGTACTACTGACAATGAGATACTACCTCCAGGATACAATATTCACCGGTTAGACCATGCTACAAGGAAAGAAGGTGGGATAGCAGTCCTTTACAAAAATACTCTAACCATTAATAGAGGCACCATTCAACCTCCCCAATTCAATAACGCGGAACTCCTCATAACCAAGCTACAGATTAACCAAAACAAACACTTGAACATCATCTGTGCATACATTCCACCAGGCAACAACCTAAATACCCTAGAAGATCTCCTTTACTGGTTATCCACTACCTATCCCCAAGAAACCATAGTTCTTGGTGATTTTAACACCGACTGACACCCCACTCCTCCGAACCCCCCCCTCACTCATATAAACTTATCTGGGTTCAAACAGACCATAACCTCTCCCACTAGGATAAACAAACCAACCAGCAAGGAAAGTATTCTAGACTGGATCCTAGTTAATAACCAACCCCAACTGTACACAGCTGGTACTCTCCCTGATGACCTCAGCGACCATTGTCTAACCTATATCATAAAACATAAGGCAGGAAACCCTCACCAGCCCAAATATAAAACATTTAGAAACAGGAAAAACTTTGATGCTGCTATATTCCAAAATGAATTAAAAGCAGCTGACTGGTCAAAACTAAAAAATCTAACATTAGAGAAGGCCATAGATCACATTAACACTAAATTCCTAAGTATCCTTGATTCCCATGCTCCAGCATGTACAATAAAAACTAGACCAAATACAGCACCATGGCTCACAAAAGATACTAAAGCAAAAATCAAAACTAGAAACAGATCCTGGGCCAGCTGGAAAACAACCAAAGCCTCACTTGACCATCTAAAATATCGCCAACTCAGGAATGATACAAAAAAAATCTATTTTACTGGATAAAAAAAGCTTCTACCAAAATATCCTACAAAAACACCACAACAACCCTCAAAAGTTCTGGGCATTCTTAAATCAACTAGTTTGTCCAGGTCACTCCACCACCCTAACCCCGGCTAACTACACCCATAGCTCCCCAGAGACAATAGCTAGCGCCTTTAATAACTTTTTCACTGAAACAATCCAATCCCTAGCAAATCAACTAACCCCCTCTAACTTAAACCACATGCCTAATCTACCTAATTCTTCTTCTTCTTCTTCTTTCGGCTTTTCCCAGTTAGGGGTCGCCACAGCAGATCACCTGTCTGCGCATGATTGGCAGTGGAGTTTCATAGTGTCGAGTTGCCAGCCTGGCGCCCAACCTTCCACAGAAGGCACACACATGCACACACTCACACCCAGGGCCAATTTAGAGTGCCCAATCCACCTACAGCATGTCTTTGGGATGTGGAAGGAAACCGGAGCACCCGGAGGAAACCCACGCGACCACAGGGAGGACATGCAGACTCCGCACAGAAGGCACCCCAGCTGAGAATCAAACCGGAGAACCTCTTGCTGTGAGGCAGCAATGCTAATCACTGCACCACTGTGGCTGCCCCCTAATCTACCTAATAATCACCCAGAATTTGGCTTCCAACCAATATCCACTAGTTTTATCAAAACACTTCTACAAAATCTAAAACCTACCATCCTCGCTGCTGACCTCCTCCTTGCAGAGTACCTGCAAATAGCTGCAGATGCCATTGCATATCCCATATCTATCCTCATCAGCAGAACCTTATCCGAAAATGCTATCCCCTCCCTCTGGAAAATATCTCACGTCATCCCACTCCATAATGGTGGTAGCTCCTCAGACATAGCCAACTATAGACCCATTGCCATTCTTTCTCCACTAGCCAAAATAATGGAGAAATGCATACACAAACAACTAATGCAATACCTTTCACAGAATAACTTACTATCAGACTTCCAGCATGGTTTCAGGCCATACCACAGCACCACCTCAGCCCTCCTTTCCTTTACTACTGCCATAAACCAAAACAGGAATGACAATAGGCTAACCTCTGCACTCTTTCTTGACCTATCAAAAGCCTTTGACATGGTCAACCATGAACTTCTCATTCTTTCACTAAAATCTATTTCCCTCAACAAGCCTGTTATCCAGTGGTTCCAGTCCTACCTGACTGGTAGACAGCAGGTGGTACTATGGCAGGGCAAACTCTCCAGCCAGTTACCTCTCACACTTGGTGTCCCTCAAGGGTCCATACTAGGTCCACTACTCTTCTCTATTTTTTATCAACAACCTCCACACTGCTATCCCTAAAGCCACCTGCATCCAATACGCAGATGATTCCACTCTGATCTGCTCAGCCACCTCCCCATCCGACTTGCAAATCATAACCCAAAATACATTTAACACTATCGAGAACTGCCTCACCAATCAATGCCTACTTTTGAACCCCATTAAAACTAAACTTGTACTCTTCTCTCCCACTAGTAGATCCACCACATCTAACAATGGTACCACTATTTCCCCAGATAATCACACCAAACCGCAAGGGGTTATCATAGACAATAATCTCAAATTTGACCTACAGGTCAACAAAACCATACAGACCATCAATAAGCTTGGATCACTGTATGGAAACAAGACATTTTTAACCCCACTGGCTAGGACTGCAATCGCCCCGATCACACCTACTCTGTACTCTCTTATATGCCTCGCCTGTACTCTCAAACCTTAACAAATCTGAACTAGGTAAGCTGTCCCATAGCTACAATCATATTGGCAGATTCGCCACTGGCTCCACCTATAGAACCTACCACTGCCAGAACCTTAGACAACTAGAGTGGCTAGAATTGCCCAACTTAATTCAATTCAATCAACTCTTAATAGCGCACAAAATTTTGTACCACCCTGAGGATACCCCCTCACTTAAAAATATTATTAAGCCATATAGCAATCTAAGATCCCTACGGTCAGCCGATAAACTTCTGGTCCAAACCAACAAAGCTAATAACTCTGCTGGTGAATCCCTGTTTGCCAACTTCATTGGCAAAACCTGGAATTCATTGTCAAACTATATAACCCTACAATCCTCCAAAAGTCTCTTCAAAAAAAACATCAAACAGTATCTCAAAGTGAATTGGCTATGCCCATGTACCAACCCTGATTAAGTTATAAACTAAAAACATATTCTGCAGTTATCATAACTTGTAACTACATCACCAAGCTCTGCTCCCAATCTGATGTCTCTTACTTTTAACTGTCTGTCCATGACAATTGTGAGTGCCTTCTAGGGAACACTACTAACCCATTGTATATAATAACTTTGTTTTTATAATTGTTTGTTAACTTCTGTGTAATCTATTTAAGTTTGTCTTTGAGGAGCTTTTCTCCCCGGGCCTCTGCTGAAAATGGAAATGTATCCAGTCGGACTATCCCCGTAAACAAATGTAAAATAAATAAATTTGGAATTTTGTTCCACAGCATGGGGAGTCTCTGAGACAGGAATCTATCCCTCCAGCATGTTCTATTTATTGTTGTGGTGAGGTTTAGCTCACTAGAGCACGTGGCTTGCAGTGACTTAGATTTCTTTAGGTGGAGCATGTCCATCAATTCTGAGTTGGACATGGCTTTGTAAGTCAGGTAGAGATCACCTCTGAGTAAGCGATACGCCATTGAGTACAGCCAGGGTTTTTTCAGTCGGGCTGCATAGGACGTATGTTTGTGGCCAGTAATCCTCTTGGTGAGATACTTTTGTGGTCTTTCCAGCTGTTGGAAGTGTCTTGTGAGGTACATCCCAAATGGGGTATTGTACTCTATGATGGGTCTAATGAGTGACGAGTAGAGAGACACTATAACTTCTTTATTTCTAGATGCGAACCCTTTAGTAATTAGATGGGCCACATAGAAGGATTTCCTAATTACTTTGGCAATATGATTGTCAAAGGAGAGATTACTATCTACCTGGGTCACCAGATCTCTTATTACCTCTTCTGTATTAAGGGGGCTGCCACCTATGTGGTAATTTGAGGGTGTTTTGTTTTTCCCAAATGGGATGACTATGCATTTTTTGGAATTTAGCTTGAGGCCATGACTTTGACACCAGATGTCCATCTCAGTAAGGCCCTTTTGGAGGATGTCCATGTCAGCCGGAGAGTCAATTATGGCTCCCAGTTTCCAGTCATCGGTGAACTTGGTTAGCCATAGTCCTCCTGTGCTTGCCTGTACTTCTGAGAAGTATATGCCGAACAGTAGGGGTCCCAGGACCAAGCCTTGTGGGACACCACTTGTGACTGGTTTTGAGTCGGACCTGGAGCCCACTATTCTTACAGTGTGAGTTCTGTCTGTGAGCCAGTTGGCAACTCATCTTGTGACATAGGGGTTTATGTTCAGGCTGGTGAGTTTTTCTGTAATACTCGAGTGGGGAATGGTGTGGAAAGCCTTGGCGAGGTCAAGGTAGGCTGTGTGAACCACCTTTCCCTCATCTATGGCCTTGGTGACTGTCTTGAAGAAGTCAACCAGGTTTAGTAGGCATGATCTGCCCTTAACAAAGCCGAACTGGGTCGGAGCAAGTGTTTGGAGGTTCCCAATGTCTTTGTTAATGAGTTCCATGATGATGCGCTCCATAGCCTTGCAGACCAGGCTAGTCAGGCTTATGGGGCGATAGTTACCAGGGTCAGTTGTGGCCCCTCCTTTGTGGAGAGGAATAACCGTTGTTGTGCACCATTCTATGGGCATGTAGCCTGTGGAGAGGCTGAGGTTGAACAGCGCGTTCAGGTGGGGGGTTAGTTTGTTTTGTAGTTCGTGCAAGACACAGCCTGGCACACCATCTGTTCCCATTGACGCTGGGTTTTTGGCTTTTGAAAGGGCTGTTTTCACCTGTGCGTCTGTGATTTTTGGGACACTACACTTTTTTTGTATTGTTGTGGGCCCTTTTGGAGGTGAGAGGGGGATGAAGTTTGCACTGAATCTATCTGCCAGAATGTTGGCAATATCAGTAGATTCAGTATATTTTGTGCTATTTTGCACTAGTTCAGTGCATATCTGCGAGTTGCTACTTAGATTCTTAACATAGCTAAAGAAGGCTTTGTGGTTATCTTTTGAATCCTTGGCTATTTTTCTTTCAAAGTTAACCTTGGATGATTTCATGAGGGACCTTAGTTTCTTACTAATACTGATCAGGGATGTCTTTCCTTCTTGGGATTTGCTTTTTTTCTGAACTAGTTTCCTCCTTCTGTTGTATAGCCTGTTTATGCAGGGGTCCACCAAACTGGTTTCCTTCTCTTAGAGGAGTGAGTCTTGGTTTTGCTAGGGATGGCACAATCCATGCATCCTTGTAGGTGCTCATAGCGTGCATTTGTAAAGGTTTCTGCGTCTTGGGCAATGTTATCCTTTAGTGTGGGGGCTGTGAAACTTACCACCTCTGTCTTAAGTAAGGTGAAGTTTGCTTTAGAAAAGTTTTTTACTGTGGTTTCCTTAGTTGGTGGTGGTGGTGGTGTGTGGACATCCAGAGTGATTAGTTTATGGTCTGATCTAACCAGTGATGGGCTGACCTCCAGTGTGGAACACCTGTCGCCCATGTTGGCGATGACCAGGTCCAATATATTTTCACCTCTGGTAGGGGAGTTTACCAGTTGATCAAGGGCATTTGAGTTGATGAATTCTAGGAAGCGCTGGGCCTGGGAATTTGTACTCGAGTAGTTTTCCCAGTGAATGGTAGGATAATTGAAATTGCCCAATATCAGGGTGTTCAGTAGGACCTTCATGTTTTCCAGTGTCTCCAGAAATGTGGAGTGGTGGTCCTGGGTCATGGAGGGTGATCTGTAGCAGGCCACAATTCGCATTGCAGATTTGCCCGATGTTAGTTGCACATGGATGATCTCAGAGGTATCATGCTGCGCCACTAACCTGGAGGTGTAGATATCTTTGATGAATATGGATACAGCCCCTCCTTTTGTGTTTCGGTCCGTGTTCTGTGGCCGAAACTTGTGGCATGAGTTGTAGCCCGGTAGTGCTGGGGTACTCTCTGGAGCCTTGAACCAGGTTTCAGTTACTGCACAGATGTCGATGTTCTCCATACTGAGGAGTGCTTCGAGCATGTGCATTTTGAGATTTAAACTCCTGGAATTGAGTAGCATAACCCTCAGTTTTTTGTTAGTTATGTTGTTTACAGAGGTGGGTTTGACTTTTGAGCCTTGCCTAAAAAAAGCACTATGGGGGCAGCAAGAGCCTTGGCCAGTATTCGAAAGCCTAGGGGTGACAGGTGCAAGCCGTCTCTTGTGCCGCAACGTGGCTTGTCGAGCATGTCGTCCCAGGCTGACAGACACTGGATCCCCTTTGAATGACATCAGAAGCTTAGCCAATTGTTGAAATTGATCATTTTTTCTTTATACGGTTTACTATTAAAATGTCAAATGGCACTACGTCGACTGTACTATAGTCGAACACGGAAGTTCGAAAATAGTAATGTCGACGTCAAAAATTGTTTTTTTGTCGTCGACATTACTATTTTCGAACTTCCGTGTTCGACTATAGTACAGTCGATGTAGTGCCGTTCGACATTTCAATAGTAAACCCTTTATACTGAGGTATCATTCTTGGTGAGGGCAGGATGCTACTCAGGGTCAAGGTCATACCAGCCTGGGCTGCATGATCAGAGAGCTCTTCCATGTCTCTTTTCATGTAGTCCAGGGAGGTACGTCTCAGGTCATTCACACCAACATGAACAATGACAGAGTCATATTTGTACTTGCTCTGGAGTGACCTGAGTGCTTGTGTTATGTGGTGGATTCTGGCTCCCAACAGGCAGCTAACAGTAACCTTCTGCTTGTCCAGCCTAGTGAGTGGGACATCAGTGTGCCTGACTATAGAGTCACCTATTACTAGTGTGTTAGGTATGTTATTTCGCCTTAAGGGCTGTGATTGTGCGGCACACTGATTTTGTGTTTTATTTGTTGTCTGGTTTGTGACAGGAAGTGCAGGTTGTTTGGGTGTCTGCTTTGGAGGTCTCTGATGCTTTTGCAGGTTTTTATTTAGAGCCTCCAAGTATGATTTTGTGTATTTATGTGTATTTTTTGCCAGTGCTGTTTTAGTAGGTCTGTGTGCAGCTGGAGGTGTGGTGCAAGTGTTAACCTTCTCCTCTTGACTGTCTATTCCAGTCTTGGGTGGAGACAGCTTAACTTCCAGTTTGGCTGTATAATTGCATCTCTCGCATATGTTAGTGTTTTGTGGTAGGAGGAAAGGGTTGTCCGTGTACATGAGGCAGTTGTAAAATTGCTTCAGGATACCCAGATTCACCAGCTGGACTGGAGGGTGCACCTGAAGTTGCCCTTTGGTCATGCCTGAATAGTAGGGTGAGCTGCTTAGTCGCTTGGTTGGTGAGGGGTGAATAAACAGCCTTGCTCTGCTGGGCAATCAGTGTCAGGGTATATTAATGCTTGCTATTAGGTCTGAGCAAGTGCTGGGCTGTAAGATGCTTTTTGAGTGCTTAGGTTGAGAGTTAGACTAGTTTCAAAGGAAAAACTGAAGAGGAGACTTGGTGGAGCCAGGAATAATTTAACCATAGCTAACTGGCACTGCCCGGTGCGCAAAACCGTGCAAACACGGTTTTTATAGTAGGGAAATGAAAGAAATAGAAATTAGCCCAAAATGGCCAATAAACTACTAACTTCTGGGCTGGAACCACTTCTCCAGGGACAGATAGGTTGCTCAAAGTTCCCCTCTCTCACAGGTGAACAAAGAAACTTCCTTCTATCCAAGTTAAGGTATGGGCAACTCAGAAACTAGTATCACAGCCCTGAATTCAGCACTAGCTTGAAAACTGGACTATACTAGCTTAGAAAGGCAAGAAACAAGGAATTTTTTGTTTTTTGAAAAGATAAGGCAAAAACAATTAAAAATACACTTAAAACAGCTTTAAACGACCACAAACAATCAGAAAAGGCTATCACACTTTAGTGTCTAGCCTACAACAGTTAAACAAATTATTTAAACAAAAAACAACTTTTTAAAAGTGCAGGTAGTCAAATAAGTACAATATGTGAAAAAACAAGCTTTTAAATCACAATAAACAATAAAATCATCACATCTATTTTGGTGCTATCCACAAAGAAACTTCAGCTATCATTTTTCTGTTCTTGAAAACATTGATTGGCTGAGGTTTATTGCCAATAGCTGCAAAATGTGATGCTCTCAATACAATAATTTGCTGGAAGAGTACAAGACAGGGGAGTGGCAGATTCTACAAAGATGAATAAACAAGAAAAGGAAGCAGGTGCATTAATAATGGAATCTATGAAAATAGACTCAAAGCCACATCAACAAAATATAATATATTATCAAAGGAAGATACTCTGAAGACAGAGAATTTATAGTCAGGCAATAACTGCAGCAGTACTCACATTTCTGGAAGCTATATATAATCAGCACTATTAAAAGGTGGTTCAAAAGAAAGGAACAAAGATGATAAGAGGGAAGGGAAGGAGCGGACAGTGGAGAATGAATGGGGCAGACTGCACTCCCTGGAAGACAGAAGGAACAAAAGGGCATTACATGGGCAGAAAAGATCAGAAAATGATGGAATCAGCCAGCTTAATGGCATAGAGAGGTAATGCCCTGAATGCATCACAGATATTCCAGGTTCAGTTAGAAGCCCGAATGCTGGAGGACCAGCAGGGAAATGGAGAGGAATAATAAAGGGTTTTCCTTTACATGTGCATATTGCACAGGGGCGAACAGCAATTTTCCGAAAGGCAGTTTGCAAAGTTTGCAAACGCCGAACAGAAAAAGGTTTGAATGTACAATGAGTGAATGCACAGTGAGATTCACTCATTGCACATTTGACTTTCTAGGGCAGAGTGCACTATAGTGGGGATCAGGAAATGGTTCCCCTTTCCCCACTGTAGTGCGATCTCAGAGTTAGAATAATAAAGTAAGGGGGTGCAGGGGGGCTTGCCCCCCTACTTTACATTTAATTTTTTTTGTTCGACATTAATATTCGAAAAACAGCGAATCTGCTTTTCGATTTGCTGTTTTTCAAACATTAAGGACTGTCAACGTTTTCAGTTTTGTGGTTTCGAGTTGCTCATATAAGCACTCGAACCACTGTGATTCGAGTTTATGAAGGTAAACCTAATAAAGCAAATGCCTGCTGTTCTGTCTTAGGAGAGAACGCTGGGCACACATGCCTGGGATCCACACCCATAACTAGTCAGGTTGGAGACCACAGATTATACAGAAATGCTTACAGCAGGGTATTCTGAGGTTACATCATTTGCAGAGGTAGATGACAGTCCTCAGGCCCATTGCTTGCCTCTTTTGTGAGTCTACTGGAAGAAGAAGCAGAATCTCCGAACCCCAACAGATGATGTTGTCATTCCTCATGTTGATCTCTTGTCCCTACGGGTTTGAATGGGTCACAGAGCTCTGATATCAGGGAGAATAAAAGCCAGTAGAGCATGTAGTAGAAATACTCCTTGGCCACAGGTGAAACACCAGACAGAAGTGAAAAACTAAGGAATGTAGAAAGAGGCGGGATCAACAACAAACAGATGGTACTAGTTTCAATCCTGACTTAAGGAAATGTTACTTCATGGAGAGGGTAATGGATGCACCAGATTGGATGCTAGAATGGAAAATGAAAACAACAGACTTATTAAAGAGAACAAGAAGCATCTGGGGGAATGGGACAGATGTAAGATGTTAGCTGTGCACAATGGAGACTATACAGACAAACTCTATGTTTCTGTTGGCTGTAATGTAGAATGGTAAATGGCAAACTACACATGAAGTAGCACAGGTAATGTATTTTATTTATTGTAGCTGACCTTCATATGGACAAAAGGTAATCTGGCCATAGCATGTTCTGCAAGAGAACACATACTTTACACCCTTTATTAAGGGAATATGCCTACCACAGCTCTTTTTTTTGTGAAATTAATCAACTAATAAGGACAGAAGGTGAAGTAAGAAGCTACTAAGTTTACTGCATGTTATGGTAACTCAGAGGGTCTACTTCAGTACACCGACATTTCACTTAACCGACTCCAACTTGACCGAGATGAAAGCACCAATAATTTCAGAAAACCGACATCTGGAACACCGAATTTTCACGTGAGATAAGTAACCGCTTGGCCATCCCAAATAAAATAACTAAGCAAAACAAAAGTAAACCCACCAATGTGGGAGGCTTTGCCCCCCCTACCCCCACACCCTCCTAACTAAATATACCAACTCCAAGATCGCACTACCACGTGGGTAAGGTGCAAAGTTCAACAGGATGACCAAGCAGTTACTTACCTCACGTGAAAATTCAGTGTTCCGGCTGTCAGTCTTATGAACTTGTCGATCCTTTCGTCTCTGAAATTCCAGTGTCAGGTAAGTAAAACTTTGGTCTACTGAATTAGACCCAGCTCAGGACAAACATGTGTTCTTATTCCCCTAGTCAATCATATTAAAATACAAAATACAGCACAGCGGGACAAGAAGAAGGGCTGGAGTTGGCAGGGTAGTGAAGCAAGCAAGAATTTTGAAGATCACCTAGGCTACAGACTTTTATAAAATCCAAGAATACCAAAAGTTACGGAACTTTTAAGAAATTTGAAGGCAATTTTGGAGAATAGAACTGCTTTAAACCCATGGGATACCATTGGTATTTCAATATGTCAAGAATAACAGTGTTTGTGGTATAGAAAGTGTATAGTGATCACACTGCATCTTTGAGGATAGCCGGAAAAAGAAACTGCAACATATATAATATAGAAGAGGGGATTGTGAGTATCTTTTACAGATGCAGGAGGGAATAAGTAAGATTTTCCACACAGGAGTAATGTAGTAACTTATGTAGCAGTGTGGGGAGGGTATTACAGGGGGCAAGTAGTTTAGTTGATGGTACTTCCCTTAAGCTTCTTGCAAAAAGATGAAGCAAAATAAATAGCGAACAAGAACAATGATGTAACAAATACTTATCATAAAAAATGAATTTCTATTAAATTACAAATGTTTTAGATGAATCAGTCAGAAATATAAATAGAATACTGGAATGCTACTACTATTAAACATGCTAAAACGTGTTAAACTGAGCATGAAATAAAACTTGGTAAACCAGCTGCCAAAATCACTCAATTTTCCCATTTAGTATTAAAAGTCCCAATCGGGTCCAATGGAACCAGCAATTCTCCATCATTACTAACTATTCAAAAAAATATGTAGTCAAGTAAAGATTCCATATGTGCATAAAGTAGTTCACATACAAGCCATAACATTACAATGTTGCATTTAAGTACAACAATATAACAATATCTTTGCTATTTTATGTAGATCACTGGACTACACACAATATGAAAGATGGCTGGTAACTAATAATAAAGTAGTTGTAACAGCAGAGACTTAAGTCTCCATTAGTAACACAAACTCCAATCTTTAATATACGTCACACTCAGCAAAGTCAAATGGAAGATAAAGTTAGATGGTTTGATAAGCATGGGAAAATTAAAGAGGCAATAACACTCTCCAGAACTCTCCAACAACCAAAATGCAATTCCTATTGGCAGGCAAGAAAAACGGCTCCAGCAAACTCAAATGGAAAACAAAGTATTTCTGTTTGACATGATGTAGGGCTCCATTCTATGGAATATTTCTGTGTATTATCATTAAAATCAAATGACATTTGAAATGACTGATGCACTTTTTTAAACAACTTTACTTATTCATCACATTGTTATATTGTGACATGCACACACAGATACATTAATAACGCAAAAGCACAAAAACACTTTCCATTATTGTAGGCATGTATTGTATATACAGTTTACATTATAGCTCTATTCTTCTATTCTTGTGCATAAAAACATACTCATACACTTCATTTCCTATCAACCTCCTTATTTTAATCATCTATTTGAGCCTATGTTTGTATATCTTCTTCCTAACTGCAGCATTTATTTTTATGAAAATTGTTTTCTCCATGTTTTAATGTTCCCATCTCTAGATTTTTTGTTTCCTTTATAATATTATTTGATTTCCACTTTTCTGTAATTACATCATTGCTATTATACAATGCCTACCCTAAAAACGTGCACGCTGATTGGCCAGCCCAACCAGCGTGCCCGTTGTAAATCCCTCAATATACTAACGGAAAAAGGTCCGGTCGCCCGGACTTTTCCGTTAGTATAAAACACTGTCTCGCTATGTTAAAAGAGTTTAACATAGCGACACAGATTTAAAAAAAGCAACGGACATCTCCGTTGCTTTTTTTAAAGCTGTCTCGCTATGTTAAACTCCTTTAACATAGCGACACAGTGTGTAAAAAGCAACGGAGATCTTGCGATCTCCGTTGCTTTTTTTTAAACCTGTCTCGCTATGTTAAATGAGTTTAACATAGCGAGACAGCTTTAAAATAAGCAACGGAGATCTCCGTTGCTTATTTTAAAGCTGTCTCGCTATGTTAAACCCATTTAACATAGCGAGACAGTAAAGCAACGGAGAACTTGCGTTCTCCGTTGCTTTTGCACAACTCTGATGTACTGCGTAGGCATGCGCAGTACATCAGAACTGCCGCGGAACACCAGACAGGTGCGGAAGGGCAGCAAAGAGGCATTATACAATGCCATTATTTAAGAAAAGTAATTATTTCTTTTCTTAAATAATGGCATTATATACAATAACCACTTCTGGGTGTGGGTAATGCTGGATTTACCCACGGTTGTCTTTGTTTGGTCCCTCGGGCTTCGCCCTCGGGACCAAACCACGGGGTTGGGAGGATGGCCTAATGGTTAAGGTGTTTGCCTTACAAACATAAGGTGCAGAGTTTGAGTCTCACATAGGATAATTGGCTAGGCTTAAAATGGCTCGCAAGGGCAGTTAGCCTAGTACTAACCTATGAACCTATGAACCTATGAACCGTGGGTAAATCCAGCATTACCCACACCCAGGCGTGGGTTATTGCTATAATAATATTAAACTTAATAAGGCCTTACTGTGTCTGAAAAGTAACAACTCTAGGCTCAAACTAAACTGCATAATTTCTTTAGTTAATATAAAATGTTCCCCAAAAAATACATTTTTTAATGTTTTAAATGGAAACTGCCATTTGATTTATGTAACAGTGCCATTTCAGTGTTGCCTTGGGTATGTTAATTTCTATAGGATTTGTTGAACTGCTGTTGCAGTTCTATCCTATAACTATGTAGATCACGCGTCAGTCATAGACCATAATGAAGTTCCAGTGTAGATGTTCTTTGCCTTTTGTTCACAGTTCTGCAACCATGGAGATAAAATATTTAAGTAAATAATGCAGAGGTGCAAATGAGTTTGCCTTACCACAAAATACTTTTTTTTAATATTTGGTTTGTATTTTTAAACAGACTGCATTGTGCCATTTATTAATGCTGTTCTTATCATATTGTTTAGTTATAGATGGATTTGTTGTCTTTATTATTAATAACATGACATAACTCCAATTACTACAATGTAACCAATACAGAAGACTGCATAGAGTATGACAAGTACATTATGTTGTTAAAAACTAAAGAATTTTAGAATTTCCTGAGTAATACGGTGAGTAAGAAGGGGCAAAGCAACTTTTGTAATAGATTACAAAGAGAATTACAGACTATTCATGGTAGTGCAGTAGGCAGGGTAAGATTTCATGGCCAAAGTAATGATAGTACTGTAGTGTTGATGACAAAGTGAGAAGGTTTCAATGTCACAGGGCACCTTTAATGGAAGGGTGGGGGGAGTTGTGTTGTGAGGAAGGAAGAAATGCAAAAACTTAACTACCAATTGCTCTATTGTCCCATTTGTTCCCCTTGGGTGGGCAGGTCTAAGTTCCACTCATTTTCTGGGGGAGGGGAGGGTTAAGCATACCAGAAGTGGCACTATCATTCTAATGAGGGTCAGGGTTTTACACTTAGGCCCTGACTCATTAGCATCCAAGGGGTTGGCTTCCAGTGGGTCTTTGAGATGCACACCATGCCTCTGAGTGATATGATCAATTGAACCCAGCCCCACCCCTTTGTTGATAAGCACCTCCATGTGATCTCTGGTTTCTACTGGAGATTCTACCATGGAGATTGTTCCCATGAGCACACTTTTATCCCCTCCCCTAAAGAGAAATGCGCCGTCTTAATTTGCATTGTTACTCTTCTCCTCCCTTACCTGAAACAGGTACCACAGCTGCTTTTCGAACCTGAGTCACCTGAGTTGTAAGGTGAGCTTTATCCCGCTCTGGCATCAGAGCTGGCTAAAGGCTTATAGATAGTATGCAGAGTGTAATAATTAATGGTTGAAAATACAATGAACAACACTGAACGGTAAGTTATATTACATCATGGTTAGAGTGACAGGCATCTTTGTATTAAACATAGGTAAGAAATATGACATACCCAGAGTATTAGGGTGTGTTAGAAGTGATGAGGAATCTTGGGGGGGGGGTAGTAGAGTGGTGAGGGAGTTACAGGGACTTATCTAGCAGCAGTAGAATAACGAGTAACTAATTGAAGGCTGTCATTCATCAGCATGTTGTGTAGTAAGAAGTATAGCTTTGTGCGTGAACTGGTCACGCTCGGGCATTATACAGCACTGAGTGTATGTAGATATGTGTGAAAATAACAGTGAAATGACAGAAAGCTATAATTCATTAGTGTAAACAGCAGGAGTGCAATGAGTTTTAAGTCAGTATGAAAGCAAAAAACATGCAAGAAACAGAGTTGCAATCAACAAGGATTTTTGGAGTGGCAGCAGCATTTACTATCTATAAGTGCTGCTACCTTGTGGTCTGTGGTATGGTGCTACTACAGGTAATGTGATCAAAAAATTGTACTTTGCATACCACTTTCTGACTGACCAGCAGCTGACAGACTGTCTTCATGTGGATGGAGACATCATATAAATGTTGGTTGATATATATGGTCCACACATAGGACCATGAGGTATAGTACATAGGACCATGAGGTATAGTGCATAGGACAATGAAGTAGAGACAATTAGAGATATTTAATTTCCCAATATTTTTAATTCAGCTAGAGCATGATTTAACTCTCAAATTAGAATAAAAAACTCAATCTCTTTTTATGTTCAGTATAAAGAGGTAAGACAAGGATGTCCCCTCTCCCGCTCCCCAGCACTATTTTTTTAGCAGTTGATCCTATATTAATATTCATAGAAAGAGATAATCAAATCAAACTATTTCACTGGTTAAATCTTCATTGGAAAGATTCTTTAAGATGTTTATAATTATTATGAAAGAAATTGGATATACAGTAAACCTTGTAAAAACAAACAAAATCAAAATTATTCTAATTCTAGTAATATCATACCCTTTAGTAAGTAAGATACTAGAATGGTATTTTTCAAATCAAATGAATCATATTACGTATGCTCAAGCACAATTTTGTTTTAATAGAATGAAAGTTATTTAAAAAGATTGCATAATTTGACTTTTTCTTTTGCAGGACGGATAACTTTCATGAAATTAAAGTCATATTCTTTATGTGCATATTTTGTTAAAAATGTTTTGTTTCCGTAAGAGTTTTTTTTTTTTTTTTTTGGTATAACAGATTCAAATGGATTTTGAGAGACTTTTTTGGAAGGGGGATTCTCCTCCAGGATGCATTCGGATGTTTTAATTTCTCAAAAGGAGAAACGAGTTTATAAAGTTAATGATCCGGTTATTACTAAGCTTATTCAATTTGTGATAAATATCTGCAACTGGCAGTTAAAAAAGAATATCATTCACATTTACAGTTAAAACCAATGTTAAAGTTGAATTTAACTATTCCATATATATTTACTTTTTATCAATTCAAAAACATATCAGACATAATTCATAGTATTGACAACCACTGGTTTTCTGTGAATGGATCTCACAATACAAGCATGGGTGCCCGCAAATTACAGAAATATACTAAGAAATGAGACCGTGCCTCTAAAAATCTTTCTCAATCATGATAATAAAATCAAAGTAAGCTTATTGAAATAATATTATCCTGTATCTAAATTCTAGAAAATAAAGAAGAAGAAATATTGGATATTTTTGGTGATAAGGTCTATTCACATTAATATTTATATCACAATAAAAGAAACTTGGGAAAATTAATGAAATTCACTAGAATTACAAAGTCTGATAACATTACTAAAATTATCAATAAATGAAATTTTGAAATCGTACTTGATATAAAAAAATGATGAGTTTGGCCATTATGCAATAAATATCGGATTATTTTTGAATCTTTCAAGAATAGGACCATCCAGCAAAAATATACCATCACATGTACTGAACCCTGGACAAACTGAAATGGATGTACAACAGACTTTATTGGCATGGATATAGAGAAGCCGTAACTGGTTCCAGGTGTACCAGTCATGTACAAGAGCAGCACTTTGGTGGAAAAAGCAGTGCACTATACCAATCAGTAATGTCAGATTAATACACTGTATTAATCTGATGTTACAGAATGTTATGCCAATAGAATTTTCATATGCACAATTGATTTTATTTATTAATATATATATTTGCTAGAATGTCAAGCAAAATTATTTGTATTAGCTGCTATGATAACTAAACACATTATTTTGAAAAGTGGTGGACAGCATATTCATACAAACTGATGCTATAGAAAATGATAATACATCTGCATGAAATGTAATTTTTGGAAGTTTTCTCAATTTTTTTCTGCTTCTTCTTCTTTCTTGAAGATGGATGAGGATGACTGGGGGATAAGATTACATTTCATTCTATATAACTGATGAATAGATTCTACTTATGTAAAAACTTTAATAAAAATATATTTAAGAAAAAGGCAGACATAGAAGTTGGGCTACTGTAGGGAAATGAATCTGTGCTGTGGGTGTCATACGTGGCACATATAATTTAAGTTAGTGATGCATTTGGTGGAGTACTACATTAAGCCATTCTTTGGCTGTTGGGACCCTCTCACACATCTGTATTTAACACTTAGTTGTGGGACTATAGCTTTGCACTGTTGTAGTGCATTTTACTCCTACACACGAGTCTGACTGCACATTTGTCCACTTCCCTTTAAGCAGGGGTGAAAACTGAGGCCAACAGTGTTGACAGCCACAAGAAGCAGCCAAGACTTGCAACATTGCAGAGTTAATCTGACTCTTCTGTATTGACCTTGACTGTACGTTTTCTATCATTTGTTAAGACACCTTCACTTAAGGTACATTCCCATTGTGTCTCCTTCCTACAGTTCAAGACGATTATGGTAATCTGGAGGCAAATCAGTCACAGCCAACCCCTGCTCCTGATATAGATGGAGCTGCAGTGGGTGACAGGGCTCAGAATACTTTACTGCAGGGGGGGGTTGGTTCTCTCTCCAAAAGGTAGCCCAGCTTAGTCACCCTTTTGTGAGTGCAGACATCTCGGGATGAGATGGTGGAGATGGCAGACAATAGGGCTGAAGTTTGCTGGGCAGCTAGTATGGACATCCTCATGCAGTAAACTGCAGCTTCACTGGACAGGCAGCTCCTTTCATTCAGGCCACTAGAAGACTGTGTGGCCCCTTCTCCTGGTCCATCTGATCCATCTGCTATGTCCCAATAAAGTCTCTCTGGATCAGTCTACAGCTACCTTGCTATTTTTAGACCCACCATACCCCCAACCAGGTGTAAACCTATCTTATATTGCTCCACCCACCCCCTCTATACTGCCCAAATGTCCCCAGCACAATTTATCTACCCCCTGTAAGTCTGTATCTAGGCCACATTTCCCTTTTGTAGAGTGTCCACATGTACCATTGTTTGTCTATAGTGTTAGTGTTTATTTGTCCCTGATCAATACCCTTCCTCACGTTTCCTTTCCTTTCTATCTCTGTTTCTCAGTCGCCATTTTCCTTACTGTTGGTGTTTATTTGCCCCTGATCACTACCCTTCCTCACGTTTCCTTTCCTTTCCATGTCTGTTTCTCAGTCGCCATTTTCCTTACTGTTGGTGTTTATTTTCCCCTGATCACTACCCTTCCTCATGTTTCCTTTCCATCTCTGTTTCTCAGTCGCCATTTTCCTTACTGTTAGTGTTTATTTGCCCCTGATCACTACCCTTCCTCACGTTTCCTTTCCTTTCCATCTCTGTTTCTCAGTCACCATTTTCCTTACTGTTAGTGTTTATTTGCCCCTGATCACTACCCTTCCTCACGTTTACTTTCCTTTCCATGTCTGTTTCTCAGTCGCCATTTTCCTCATCCCTTATCTCTGTTATCTATAAATTGGAGGACCAATCACCCACAAAAATGTGTCCTGCCTTTCCCCACCTGCTGTTTCTTCTGTTTCCCTTTTGTGTGTACCTTTGCATGCTATATTTCCCCTCTTCTACTTTCCTATTTGCCCCATCCTTCTCTGTAATAACACCATTAGCTACCCAGCTTCTTGGACACCAGACAACTAGTATTTGGACTCATTTGCAAGTAATTGCCCCTTCTGCCTCACACTCTGCTACATTTGCAATACCCCATGAACATCTTGCCCTTTCTGCCTCACACTCTGCTACGTTTGCAATACCCCATGAACATCTTGTGAGGTTGTTGCACGTTGTCATTTTAGATAACTGCCTTTCTCTTCTGAGTATATTTGGCTCTGCTTGGCTGTGTCCAGCTTGTAGTTTTGCTGACTTACTTGCTTTCCTCTTCAGAGTGGAGCTGTCTGTTTCAATGCACACTGTGTTCACATTTAGTAAAGTGTGCTGTTCACAACTATGTATTCTGATATGCGGTGCAACTCTTACTCATGCATACAGCACATCTCTGTGAAGCCTGTGAAGTAGATTTTATAAGAAAACAGCAAGGTGAACTGTATAGAAGAGTGGCTAAAAGCTGTTTTAGTATCTTGGCTAATTAAAGATGTAATGAGGATATGCTAAAGGGAGCATAAAATGACAGAGTAACCAAGCTGGCACAGTATATACAATCATAGAATCATAAAATCTACTCGACAACTGAGACACGTAGGTATTTACACCATGCAAACACCTGCTCTTATACTTTACCTTGTTTTGTAAGTAGAGGTAGACAAGTCATAGCAGAATGAAATTATGAATAGACATCCAATTGGCTAATTCTTTCTTAAAGCAAAATAGTGTGTCCCATTTTTCTAGGAATTCATAGAGTTCATTTGCATAACTACTAGCTGTGTCAATATTTTGGGGGTTACCATTATACTCAAGTTTAGAGACTTCATAGAATTGTTGGAAGTTTATATCTATGAAGTCTTCAAGTTCAGTGATATTTGCATCTGCAAAATTAGAGATTTTGAAACAGAAGGTCACTGATTTGCTGTCAGACTTGAAGTGGGAAGATAACAGTGGGATAGTTTATGTGTAACTAATTCTTCATTACCCTTCTGGTTATGATTGGCATTTTTGGTGAACATGTGATTCAATGAATGTGTGTTATTTAATAATGTTTTTAAATTTAATTCATCAGGTTCTGAAGATGTCCTTTGATTTGGAAGAAAGTGGTTAACCTGGATTAGAGTGAAAACATTGTTTTTATGTTGAATAACGTGACCATTTTGTGAGTCCTGTGGAGTATCTTTAGGTATTTTTTCTTATTTGTTTTGAGAGGTTTTTTTATCTATTTTATTAGGTGGCAGTATCAAATTCTTAGGGAACTTGGCTGTACCTGGCTGTGCATCACATCACGTGCTGGACTAGGGGAGTATACAAAACCTTTGAGCAGACCAGTTTTAATCTCTACCACACAGTCCTGACTTACATAGGTTCATAGGTGTGTAGTAGGCTAATGGCCCTGGAGCCTTTATAAGCTTAGCCCAAAGGATTCCCTGGCATCGTGCTGCCCAACCTTAGCTCCCAATGCCCCTGTCAAGCAAGGCCACTGAAATGATCCCCGGAGTGAATTTTCTATTTCCCATCCACTCGTCAAGATTTCTCTTGAAGAGGGCCAGTGAGGTCCTCTGCTTGACATGTAAGAGAAGTCTATTCCAGAGCATGGGAAGTCTCTGGGTTAAGAACCTGTCCCTCCAGCAAGTTCTGTTGATTGTGGTAATGAGGTTGAGGTCTCTGGAGTGTGTGCCATGGAGGGATTGGAATTTCTTTAGATGTAGCATATCTAACAGCGCTGGGTCTGACATGGCTTTGTAGGTCAAGCAAAGATCGCCACTAAGTAGGCGATATGAGACAGAGAATAGCTGCAGTTTTTTAGTCTGTCCATATAGGGCATGTGTTTAAAGCCTAGGATCCTCTTAGTGAGGTATTTTGTGGTCTTTCTGGTTGTTGCATGTGTCTAGTGAGTTACATGCCAAATGGGCTTTGTACTTGATAATAGGTCTAATGAGGGAAGAGTAGAGAGAGACAATGACCTCTTTCTTCCTGGATGCAAAACCCTTTGTAATGAAATGTGCCACAGAGAAGGATTTTCTGACCACAGTGGCAATGTGATTGTCAAAGGAGAGGTTGCTATCAACTTGTGTTCCCAGATCTATTATAACACCTTCGGTGGGCTATCATCGATGCGGTAATTCATGGGTACCGTATTTTTCCCAAAGGGAATAACAATGCATTTTTTTGGGCATTGAGCTTAAGGCCATGGTTCTCACAGCAGTCATTGGTCTCAGTGAGGCTTTATGTAGAATGTCTATATCATTTGGAGAGCTAATAATGGCTCCCAGTTATCAATCGTCTGCGAACTTGGTCAGCCAGAGTCTCTTGGTGTTGGCCTAAACTTCAGAGAAGTAAGTGACAAACAAAAGAGGACCCAGGACCGATCCCTGTGGGACTCCACTTGTGACTGGTCATCAGTCTGACTTGGAGTCTGATACTTTCACAATGTGGGTTCTATCAGTGAGCCATTTTGCAACCCACCTTGTGACATAGGGGTTGATGCCCAGTTTAGTGAGTTAATCTATGACTCCCGAGTGAGGAGTGGTAAGCACTGAGCAGCCTACAAGAGGAGTGGTTTCCAGCTCTGAAGTTATACCTTATTTGCCATTTGGGCTGCATTTCTCTCCCTTTTATCTTTCTGCCTTAAAAGCCTGTGTTTGTACGAGTCTGCACTTGTTTTAGCTCAGCGGATCCCATTTTGGCGTCCTGCAGACTACAAGAGCAGCAGAAAGGAGAAAGAGAGACTTTGTTTGATTCTAAGTATCTCTGTTTACTCATTCCTGCTTAATATTGCTTACTGCACTTTATTTAAGTTGTTTTCTACATTATTGCATTCAATTTAACTGCATTTACTGTTGTTTGGCTATACATTCAAGTGCACTAGCCTGCACTGTGTTTAAAGTGATTTTATTGCTGTTTAAGTGTATTTTTGCTGTTTAACTAAAAAAAAAAAAAAAAAAAAAAGGTTTTAGCTTGTTTGCTCGTTTTCCCACCTTTTTCTGTTACTAGAATAGTCCAGATACAGATTTGCGGTATTCAGGACTGTATTGTTGTTTGAGTTCCCCAGACCTTTTTGTGATAGAGGGAAGCATTTCTGCTTATCAGTGGGAGTGGTAAACCCTAAGCAGCTTGTCTACCACAAGAGGAGTGGTTTCCAGCTCTGAAATTGTACCTTATTGGGCATTTGGGCTGCATTTTTATCCCTTTTATCTTTCTGCCTTAAAAGCCCGTGTTTGCTCGGGTTTCAGTGACATGCAGCGCTGCTAAGCTAGGGTAAACTATTACCAGGGCCAGAAAGTCTACTCTTGAGATTTTCCCCTAGATCTTGGTAGTTCTCTTCATTTCTGCACTTAAACTAGCTTATTAAGTCTAGCACTTATTCAGACTTCTCATAGCAATTATTGTAGCACACAAGCTGCTACCAGCACCAAATTTAAAGAAACAGCTTCAGTGCTTACAAAATTACACACCCCTCCAGGCATGTCCAAAGGTCAGTTCTCTGTGCTTTCTCTTATTAACCTGGTGAACCTGGGAATCCTGAGGCAATGTAGCAACTGCCTCATGTACGCAAACAACCCTGTCCTCTTACCCCTCAACACTCAGACTTGTGAGAGATGCAGCTATATATCCAGATTGGAAGCCATACAATCTCCAGCCAAGATTGGAATAGCCAATTAAGAGAAGGTCAACACTTGCACCACACCACAAGGAACACATAGCCACACACCATCACAGCTATCACCTAATAACACAAAACACCCACCCACCTTCACGGAGGCTCTCAATAAAAATCCACCCAAACAGTAGAGACCTCCAAAGCAGAAACACATGCAACTACCACATCACAGCACAAGCCATTAGACACATAGCTCACATAAACAGTGTGCCACACAACCACAGCCCCTAAGACAAAAGAGCTTACCCAACACACTAGTCATAGATGACTCAATAGTAAGGCACACTGATGTCCCACTCACTAGGCTGAATAAGGAGAAGGTAGCGGTCAGCTGCTGTTGGGGGCCAGGATACATCACATAACGCCACACTCGGGTCAATCCACAACAGGTACAAATATAACTCGGTCATTGACCTTGTTAGTGTGAATGACCTGAGATGTACCTCCCTGGGCTACATGAAAAGAGACATGGAGGAGCTCTCGGATCATGTAGCCCAGGTGGGTATGAATCTAGCCCTGAGTAGCATCCTACTGTTGCCCAGAATATACCACAGTACAAGCAGAAAATGACTGACTTCAACAATTGGCTAAGTTTCTGGTGTCATTCTAAGGGGATCCAATATCGGTCTGCCTGGGATGACATGATTGACAGACCTCGAAGCTTTGCCAGAGATGGCCTGCATCTGTCACCCCTGGGATTCCGGATACTGGCCAAAGCTCTTACAACCCCCATACTGCCTTTTTTATGCAATGTCCTGAAGACCAAATTACCACCATAACTGCTTTCAGCAAATGTATTCTGAGGGTTATGCTACTCAGTGCTAGAAGTCTAAATCTCAAGATGCGCTCATTCGAAGCACTCCTTAAAATGTAGAACATTAACATTTGTGCAGTAACAGAGACCTGGTTCAATGCACCAGAAAGCACCCCTGCACTACCAGGCTATAATACATACCACTCCTTATAGCCCCAAAACTTGGAAAGAAGCCCTAAAGGCAGTGGTGTCTCCATATTCATAAGGATATACACACCTCCAGGTTAGTAGCTCAACATAACGCATCAGAGATACTTCAGGTACAACTAACACTGGGCAAGACTGAAATCCACGTTGTTGCCTGCTATAGATACCCCACCATGTCCCAAGACTCCCACTCCACATTCCTAAGCACCCTGGAAAATATAAAGGTCCAACCCAACATCCTCATACTGGCTGACTTTAACTACCCCTTGATTAACTGGGAAAACTACTCAAGTACCAACACACTTGCTCAACGTTTTCTGGAATTCATTAATTCCAATGCCCTGGACCAGCTCATTCTTACCCCCACTAGGGGTAGCAACATCCTTGACCTAGTTATTACTAACATGGGTGACCATTGCTCTACACCAATAGTCAACTCCTCTCTGGTCAGATCTGACCACAAGCTACTCACCATGGATATCCACATCCCACCCACACCTTCAGCAAAGGTAACGACCATGAAAAACTTACTTTGGGATTCTAAAAACAGAGGTGGATAACTTCACAACACCATGCAAATGGAGAATAGGTGCAGGACTGCTGAATCATACTCCAATGCACTGTATGAACACGTACACGAATGCATGAAACGAGCCATACCCAACAGAACCAAGATGCTCTCCTCCAAAAAAGAAAGCCAATCTGGTGGTCTCCTGTCATAAACAAACTCTACAACAGAAGGAAGAAACTGTTGTAGAAAAAGGCAAAGTCCCAAGACTGGAAAAAACTCCTTTGTTAGCCTCAACAAAAAGCTGAGATCCCACATCAAATCCTCTAAAGCCAGCTACGAAAAGAAAATTGCAGCAGATACTAAAGACAACCACAAGGACTTCTATAGTTATGTCAGAAATCTACATGGCAATACTCAGATCTGCTCTGAGCTGCTACGCAATGGTAATTCCTATATTGAGCCAACAGAAATTGCCAATATACTGTCTGACAGATTCAGTGCCAACTTTACCCCCTTTCACCCCCCCAAAGGGCCAATCACAATACCAGAGGAATGCCAAGTACCCAATATTACTGCTGCACAGGTTAAAACCGTACTGTCCAAGGCCAAACATACAGCCTCCATGGGACCAGACAATATCCCTGGCTGTGTTCTACATGAATTACAAAGTGAACTGGCACCACACCTGTGTGCCCTGTTCAATCACAGCCTCACTTCAGGCTTTGTCCCCACTGAATGGTGCACTGCTACAGTCATCCCACTCCACAAAGGGAGAGTGACTACAGACCCTGGGAACTACCACCCCATTAGCTTGATGAGTCTGATATGTAAGGCTAGGGAGTGCATCATCATGGACCTTATAAATAGGGACATAGGGATTCTCCAAACTCTGGACCCCACACAATTTGGATTTGTGAAGGGGAGATCATGCCTGATCAGCCTGGTAGACTTCTTCGGGTCTGTCACCAGAGCTGTGGATGAAGGCAAGGTAGTTCATATAGCCTACCTCAGTACCTGCAATGATGAATCCTTCTAAATGTTCATGGGGTACATGCATAATGAGCCAAGATTTGCACAAACATTGTATCTACTGCTTGCGTGAAAAGTGTGCTGCGAAGCAGTGCTACAACTGCTAGTGATTCGACCTGGTGACAGACTTTAGAGGAAGAAACATCTGGCCTTACCTACTGCCAAGATTGCAGTGGTTCAGCATGCCCCATATCAGGATCAATGAGAGGGTTGCAAACACAGCCCCAAGTCTCTACCAGCACACTGTCAAAAGACCAGAGAAATAGAAGCTCGACCTTAGTCAAACCCTCTGGTGATGAGTCTATTTCAGAAATGGTCACCATATTCTCACATGTTGTGAGTTTCTTCTTGAATAATGAAGACTTAAGCTCAAGCCTGTTTTCTGCCAAGACAGACAACAAGAGAACTTGAGAAGGCCCACCCCCAGATTCTACACAGAACATTACAGTATGTAGTTGCTATTCTTCTCTTGTCAGTGAGCCAGAACAAGCCTGTGACCAGCCTGATCATGGGAAGAAACCTCTTCAGCCACTTAACCATAGTTGGTGGTCACACTCAGGGCCAAAGACATATCTGCCCAAGTCTCTCCATAGGCCCAGCCATGTTTGATAGCCCAGGAAGGACAGGACCAACCACATCTTTCTGTACCAATTCAGGCCATTCCCTATGGTCAGATGTTTGAAGTCTGGTGTGACTTCTCCAGGTGAGTGAGGGAATCACACTCTTAGGAAACATGAACGGATGGCACTGTCTGGCCTGGTATGATAACCCAGGTAGAGGGAGAATCAGTCATGCTTTTCGCTAGAAGACCTGTTATTCAGCACTCTATCTTTGGTCAGATGTTTAAAGTCTAGTGGGCTACTCCTCATGAATATGGGAATCAGACCCTTAGGGTTTGGCCTGGTACAGTTCTTTCATGTACGTGCACTGCCTTTGGGAGATTCCCTGCCACAATACTAGCTCGCTTTCGCTGAGAGCTGGCATCTGTGTGCTGTCTGCTCAGCATGAACAACACTAACAGTCATGAACTTGTCTCTGGCGAAGATGGTCAGGTGGCAGGGGAACCCCTCCCCTCAGCTTTCCCTAAGTATTTTAAAGGCTAGGAATTCATTTTTTCCAAGACAGATAAGAACAGTGCCCCCCCCCCCCCCCCCAACAAACATCTGCTCTCTGGATGATTTCTCAGTTGAAGAAATCTTGAGGTTTAAGAAATTCTTGTTTAAAATTCTAGGGTACTTCATTCTTTCCCCATAAATATATTAGTGAGTATTTTGAAAAGGAGGAGGAAAAACTTTGTTTCATATTCTTGTAGAGCCAGTTATCAAGAAAGCCACATATGTGCAGCCTGAAAGCACCCAGTTTCTGATTCTGAGGCTTCTGCCAAAGCTGATGCTAATCTTCTAGCCGAATACTAAATGGAACAAAAGCTTAACAATGGTGTGTGTGTGTGTGTGTGTGTGTGTGTGTGTGTGTGTGTGTGTGTGTGTGTGTGTGTGTGTGTGTGTGTGTGTGTGTGTGTGTATGTGTGTGTATATCTGTGTGTGTGTGTGTGTGTGCGCGTGTATATATCTGTGTGTGTGTGTGTGTGTGTGTGTGTGTGTGTGTGTGTGCGTGCGTGCGTGAGTGCGTGTGCCTGTGCGCGCGCGTGTGTGTGTATAAATGTCTAGCAGGGAAATCTCACTTCAGTGGAGTCTAAGGGACAAGTCTCCATACAATCAAATCACATGCTATCACAAATACAGTTATGCAATTGATGAAAGATCAGCCTTTTTTAACAGAAAACATATATATGGTTAATTACATTGAATTTGCACAAAATAGAACAGAATTTTGTGGCAGTGTCTTTATATTCATAAAACAAAATTTTTACCTCCAATCTCATTAGGCAGGATGACAGTCTGGAACTCCTCGATGCCTATCTTATGATTAACAAGTCCCCATATGGCATTGCAGCTAACTCTAGTACCTCCTCTACATCCCCCTTGACCCATTCCTCTTACCTGACTATTATGGAATTCCTGAACATTCAGCCAAATACCAGTATCCCCAGGGGACTTCAACTAGCGGTCACAATTGGGAGACCTACACATCTCCAAACATATATGCCCAGAGATTTCTGGACTTCATAAATACAAACTCACTGGAGCAGCTAGTCCACAATCAACCAGTAAAGACAACATTTCAGACTTGGTTCTTATCAGTATGAGATAGCTCTGCTCCCAACCAGTTGTAACCTCCTTTCTAGTCAAATTGGACAATAAATCAGTAATTTTCACCATAAGACTGAAACTTTTAGCATCTTCAAATAATTCAGTATTTAGAGATCATGCTAAAAGTAAATCTTTTAAAACTGAGTAATGACATGGCTAAATTCTCCATTCCCTCCCATCCTGAGAACCCATCCACAAATAGTCTTTCACTGCCAGATTTTACAAACATATAAAGAGCTGCATAGATTATCTGTACCCTCCAAAGAAAATATAGTGACAAATTTAAAAATAAATCCTTATGATGGAACCCAAATATAAACAGACTTTATAATAAAAGGAAAGATCTCTTTGCGTGTAAAAATAAATGCAAGTCTCCAAATGCCTTAAACTCTCTTGCTAAACTTAACAGAGAATTGTGATCCCTGATCAAATCAACCAAAGCAGGATACAAGGTGAAAATAGCTACCTAGACAAATGCCTATCCTGAAGTCTTCTTCAACTATGTTAGAACCCTCAGAAACAAAGCTCAGAACTGTTAAGAGCTAATAATAAATTATATCTGGTTCTCCCATTTGATTCTTAGCTGGGATGCCTTCTGTGCAGAGTCTGCATGTCCTCTCTGCATTTCCGACGGTTTCCTCCCACATTCCAAAGATGTGTCTGGAGCATTTCTACCTGGGCTTCCACTGAAAATGGGCTCTGTCAAAGTCAGACTTTCCAGGTAAACAAATGTTAAATTAAATTAATTTAAATTAAAATAAATTAAATTAAATGTACTCTAACCTTGAGGACATACCCAATCTATTAGCAGATAAATTTAGCTCTAACTTCACCCCTCTCTCCCTGCCCTCACTCCCAGACTACATACTGGAATTCCGTCCTGCCCCCATCCACCTCAAATCCCCCAGGAGGAAGTCCTCAACGTACTATTAAAGGTCAAGAAGACTGCTTCTGTGGGAACAGATAACATACCAGGAAGCCTACTGGTCAGCCTGAAGCATGACTTTCAAATCCCCTACAGAAGCTATTTAATATTAGCCCCCAAACAGGATTTGTGTTGGAAGAGTGGAGGACTACAAAAGTCATACCCCTGCACAAAGGTGGGGCATTAGTGGATCTGGAGAACTACAGACCAATAAACCTGACTAGCCTCATCTTTAAGATAATGGAAAGGATCATCATGAAATTAATAAATTAGGACATAAGAAATCAACAAATGTTTCACCTGAGTCAGCTGAGTTTTGTCAAGGCCAGATCCTGCCTACTTAATGTGGTCGACTTCTTTGAGAAGGTTACCGAAGCAATGCATAAGGGGAAAATCTGTACACATCACATGTCTAGTCCTCTTAAAGGAGTTCTGTACCATCTCACACACGGGTATAGTGGATAGAATTCACTAAACTAAATGTAAATCTCTATGAAACACATTGGATAACAAACTGGCTAACAAATAGAATACAGGAAATTGGGGGGAGGGGTTCTACATCCTCCTAAAGACTTGTCACTAGCAGTACATGTCAGGGTTTGTTCCTTGGCTGTACCTCTTTGGCATTTACACCGTGGAGGTCAAAGCTAGTGTTAAGGGCTTATGGTTGACAAAGTTTGCAGTTGACTGTAAACTTGGTACCATCATAAACTCTTCAGAATGCACTAAGATCCCCATAAGGGTCTTTTTCAAACTAATAGCTGGTGTCAGAACAAAGGCCTAAAACATGGGTTCATGGACAGGAGTAATTTTCAGTTGAACCTGATCCAGATGTAACTGAGGAGAACTCAACAGGATAGCATTGATAGATGCAGCCAACCTGGACATCACTAAGGCCTTTGATTCAGTTTCACAGACAACTGCTAGGAAAGCTGCAGGGGTTGTGATACTTTCAAAACTGATAGATTGGGCTATGGCACAGCTGAAGGGCAGGACACAGAAGTATCACTATCACCAATGAAACAAAAATAGGTAAAGCACTGGAGGGGGGAGGGATAGTTTAAGTAAGGACCTAGAAAGTCTGACTGATTAACTGCAGAAAGCTGGCAGGTGATGGGCAGGGTAGATAAAAGTAAAATACTGCAGTTGGGCCACAACTACCATGGTATAAAGTATTAGTTCTGGGGACTAGTATTAATGACAGCGGAGAATAAAAAAGATTTTGGGGTGCTGCTAACCGCTGAATTGGACCATGAGAAACAGAATGAAAAGACCATGGCAAAAGCCATCAGAATCCCAGGGAATAGACTCAATGAAATAAATCCCAGTAGGAAAGAAGTATTGTTTCTGCTCTAATGGGCCACACTCATGCTATAGCTTAAATAATGTGACCAGTTCTAGAGGTCATATAAAGAGATGGATACTAAGATGTTGGAAAGACTTCAGAGGTAAGGCATCAATAGGGTGTGTAGAATGAAAGGGAAATGCATTACCTGAGGCTGGAGGATCAAGAGTTCTTTGCAGCAGAGTCCAGAAGAGACAGGGGACTTGTGGTGGCCATAAAAGATTAGGTTTGGGAGGGGTGACACTCTCACCCTGAACAATAAAGATGGAGGTAGTAAAGGCACTGGCAATAAACTGAGTGGGCCATATGATGTCAGGATCTGTGAAAAAAAGTTGCAAGCCCAAAGATAAAACTATCAATCATACCTCTCAGTCAGGAGACATCAAAAATCTGGACAAAGGCCATGAAAAGTAGGTAGAACTGGCCAAAAATCTGGACACTAATCAACATAAAATTTTATTTTATTTTATTTTATTTTACATTTGTTGACCGGGCTAGTCCGACTGGATATATGTCCATTTTCAGCAGAGGCCTGGGGAGAAAAGCTCCAACATACAAACATTAGTAAGGACAGGTACAAAAAATGTAAGCCTATATAATAGTATATACATCCAGATACATTAGATATAAACTATAAGCCAGAAGACAAGAAGTAAAAAGTATGTTATGATAAAAAAAATTTGCATAAAGCAGAAAGGTTGAGGGTGCTTAAATTTGCATGTATAATAATGTAACCCCGCCCACTCTGGTGGAATTGTGGGATACCAAACATTCCAATAATTGTGAAAATGTTCCCTAGTTTAACGTTAGCTCTGAAAATATGCATTCAATCAAAAACACCAGTTAAAGTCCCTTTATAGCATTAACAAAAATAAGGGAAGTAGTAGGCAATAGGCATTCTACTTTCTGCACTGCCACACTTCTAGCATGTACACACTGACATCACATTAGCTGTACCCTTATACAAATTCATTAAAATAACATACATCAGTAACTGTAATATCATATATAAAAGAACTGTGCACTCTATTAATCTTAATAGGAAACTAAAGTCTGTCATAACAATCATTGGTATAACAAGCCACTGAGGATGAAGATGGGAGACTAAACAGTGATAGTTGAGAGAAATAGCTATTGGCAATGCTTAAAAATATTTCAATAATACATCATTGCAGCAAAATAGTAAATTTCCCTTGAGAAATTGAATAAATTGTTGCAAACTATCTATCTCCCAAGCCAGTAAAAGAAAATATTACAATAAAGCTCCATTCAGAAAATATGACTTTGCTAACATCTGATACACTTCTGCCAGACAGCTTGCAGCTATTTCTCCTTGTTACTTTGGAGCATTTCCTGCACTGATAATGGACTGTGAACAGTACTGAAAAACCCTATGTCTCTCACTTCGTTTTCTTCTAGTATCTATGAGGCTATGAATCATTTCAACAGTCAGGAGGATTCATACAAGTTTCACTTAAGGTGTGGGCAGCATGTCATTGGGGCCTGACAAATGGCAAGTTACATCTCATATTAAGTATCTGCTTTCAAAGAAACAACAGAATGTCACATTGCATCACCATCTCTAGGACCAGAGGGCCTAATAAAATATCTGCTAGCTGTTTAAATGAGGATGGGGGATTCATAAAAACCCAGTTGCAGTACCACGAAAGCCCAACTGCATACCAGATTTTTTACACAAAGGCTGCTACTATTTCAGATAAGGCGACGGTATTTTTCAACACGGTTGTATCGCAAGAAGTTATTTTGTTTAATCTTCTGACCTATGAATAAAGCAGTGTTTACTAAAATGACTGTGTTAAAAAATAGATTCTGGGAAATTGCTTAATTTTACACAGTTCTACCACAACAAAATGTAATATATATATATATATATATATATATATATATATATATATATATATATATATATATATATAAAATTCCTATCCAAACTGCATATGATTGGGACAGAAACGCCATCAATCCACAAAAGTGAAAGTAACCATTGCCAAAAGTATAAAACACTGAAACTGCTCATGCGCCACTGGCACCAGTCGAAACCTCTAAAACAATACAAATAGAAAAGAAACATTTTAAACAAAACTACACATTTCATAAAATTTTTGCTCCCCCTGAATCCCCCATGTGGGGGGCTATGCCCCACACACCCCCTGTAAATTATATATGCTAACTCCAAGATCACACTACAGTGGGGAAAATGATAAATGCTGGCAATGCATGCACAGTTGCATTACACTTTCAGCAATGTTTACTTTCACTTTTGTGGATTTATGGTGTTTCCGTATCGGTCATATGCAGTTTGGTATTTTGGTAAGTCAACATTTTTATAGGGGGAAAAAAGTACATATCACTGTGTGAAATTTCGATACTCAGGCTCATAGCAATGAATGACAGTTTACAGAACGAAGCTAAACTACATTAATAAAGAACTTAAATTGAATAAAACAAAAATAAATAAAAAAATAAGATACAAAAAAGTTAATAAAGTAAAACAAAACTGGAAGCTCTATTTACATCAGAAACTCAACTAATACAACAACAGGAATAGACTGAGCAGAGATATAAGGATATGCAAAAACACAGTACTATAATAAAATAAGAGAGGCACACGTGTAAACTTACCCACCATCAATATATACCATAAACTTACAGTTCATAGTTTTCCTAGTGCAGACATAGATGCATGAAATGAGGTATTCAGAGAGTTTATGTAAAGAACAATGACATACTGCACACAAATAATGTTTTACCCATGTACCGTGTTAGGCTATGGGTTTGTTGTTCAGTAGTCTGATAGTGTGTGGCATTTTAGTTCGGAAGTCAAGGATCCAGCTGCATATTATGTTTTCTATGCCCAGTTTACTCAGCTTAGACAGCAATTGTTGTGCAGTAACCATGTTGAAGGCCGAATAACCATGTTGAAGGCCGAGCTGAAGTCTATGAACAGCACTTGCACATAGTCTTTATTTTCTAGGTGGTCCAAGGTGTGATTAAGTGTTAAGCCTATGGCATCCACAGAAGAACGATTTGGCCTGTATGCAAATTGTAAAGGATCAAATGTAGCAGGTAGGCAGGATGTGATGTGATCTTTGACCATTTTTTTGAAAGACTTCATCACTACTGATGTAAATGCAATTGGCCGGTGATCATTTAATGATGCTGCAGATGGTTTCTTGGGCAGAGGGATGATGTCAGTGGTCTTAAAGCATTTGGACACTTTTTCCTGGCTGAGAGGTATATTGAAAATGTCTGTGAAGACTGGTGTCAGCTGATTTCCTGGGATCCTATCTGGACCAGCTACTTTGCCCAGATAAACCCTACATAGGTACTTGTGTACTTCTTCCAGGTTGAGGCATAGCGATGTGGCATCCTCATTTGTGGGTAGTCTCTCTGGTGAGGTTCTATTCGATTCCTCGAATCTGCTGAAGTAGATGTTTAGTTTGTTTAAAAAGTCTGGGTTATTATCACATCGCATGGATGGTGGCTTATAGTCTTTGATGTTTTAACTCCTTCTCCACAGCTGCCTGGGATCTTTCTGGTCAGAGATGTGTCTCTGTATTTTTAGACTATAGGCCCGTTTTGCTACTCTGACACCTTTGTTCAAGTTAGCCCTACTCTTTTTCAATGCCTCTCTATTACCAGCCTTAAAGGCAGCATTACATGCTCTCACCAATTCGTATACCTCACTGGTGAGCCAGGATTTTTGGTTAGCTCTGATGGTTACATTCTTCAGGGTAGTGACATCCGGCATACATTTTGTGATGTATCCAACAAGAGTTTCAATGTAATGTACCTGTCCCCTTATCAGCAGGACACTAACGGGCTGAGCTGCCTCATCCTGCTGCCCGCTCTGTAAAGCAGTGGGACTTTAAAATTCCCACTTTTTCAATAACACCAAATCGCCGTGGAAAAGCCACAAATACTTCCATTTTTTCCACGGCAATTCGGTTACATCACCAGCGGTGACAAACCTGGACCTGGAAGCAGACCTGCTCCCTGTTAGGTCTGGGTGTTGTAAACTGTGCAGCAATTGGCTGCATCTCATGCAGGGGGAGGGGATTCAGCTACAAAGAGCCTTACAACAAATCAAAACAATATCAATATCAGTTTTACTTAAATTATTCACAAAAACAGGTCTAAAATATGCAATTTCTCTGTGACTCTGAACCTTGTCCCTCATTACAGCCACGACATCAAACATCTGCCTGTTTAGCAGGAAGAGACAACATTCCCACCCACCAGACTGTAAAGAGACACGCTCACTATTTTGCAAAAAGTAAGGAAACTCCGGAGAACTTGTTGCTCAAAGAACACAGCTGTAGAGCATTTGTTATTAGCACTTGTACAGCCACTAATAAAAAGCCACTAATAAAAAACTGGGATTTATCTTTTCATTTTTTTTTTATAACCACGACCAGCAAGCAAGCATTAAACCAGCAGTCAGGCCATCAAGCCAGCCCATACCTTTGAATGCTCCAGATGTTCGCAGAATGTCCAGATTTTTTTTTTGCCTTATATTTTTTGGTCTATTCATCATAAAATTTTGTTTTTCTGGCAAGTCATTGGGAGGGTCTGAGGACTGAAGTCACTAAATAATAACATACATTTGAATTTCAAACTTCAAATCCTTCAGAAAATGTTTAACAAAAACATTGTTACTCAAGCAGTTTTCTAAGTTTATAAGAGCAATATTTAAAATATGTCCCTATTTTTGAGGGATGGTGGGGCATGTTTAATGGTATCCTTAACTGCATCTCCTTCACCACTGCTGTGGTGATGTCATGGTAGGGTGTGTGGCCAGTGTCATATTGGCCACTCCCCCATGTTCCACTTTGGCCCACTTAAAAGGTGGCAACCCTATTTCAGTGTATTGATCCAAATTAATATATTGATTTGTGGTGGCAGCCTCTTTAAATAGATTCCCGTCAGTGTATTCAAAGTAGTCTTGCAGAACTGAGACAGCACTTTCAGGCCAGATACTTATTTGCTTCCTGAAAGGTTTTCCCCTTACTAACATTGAATGCCTGTTTGACATTTGAGTACACTTGATGGTTATCTAACAGTGTAGTACCTCGCAGGCGGTACTGCGCAGGTTAGGGCGTGTCCATATTGATTGGCAGTTCAGCGCACATTTGAGTGACACTGAGTGTTCCCGTTATGCCTGAATAGTAACCTGCCAAATGTTACACTCTGAGAATAACAATAACCGCTAATCATATGGTCTGTTTCTCATATATTTCCTGTTATTATAGCAACTTTCTAAATTTTTGAGTAAGATTTTGTCGCCATTATTTTGCACTTTATTACCTTGAAATACACGAGTTAGTACACGGTATCTCTTCATTCCACTTACAGATAAAACTTCACTTTTTTATGCCAACACAAATATATTGTCAAATTTTTTTTAAACATCTGCATTAATCAATATTCTTTATTGTGCCGTAAAACTATATTCAATTCTAGCTATGCGATCACCCAGGACAGGCTAAGATTTACTTATTTATTTTCTACTCTTATAGTACTGTCCTTATATGGACGTCTGCAGTCCGAGAAAATATTTAAAAGTGCAAATACTCTACATTTACAGAAGTAATGCTTTTTGGTCTTCCCAATGTTAAAGTAACTTACTGTGGCATTACTGTAGCACATTCCACATTAGAAACAATTTCATTTTTTGCAAAGGGCATAATAATGCTTTTTATTGCCATCGGAATGTATAAAACACAAAAAGTAGTAAAAAGCCTTTGACTGCGATCGGTCAATTTCACATGACACTTGAATAATCATGTAAAACCTGAATAGCCGATCGTAATCAAAGGGTTTTATATATTCCAATGCCAATAAAATGCTTTTTACTGCTTTGTTTTATTAATCCGGTGTCAGCTACACATGACAGCTAATTACTATTAACGTAGCTTGGTAAACTGTGGGCGTTTAGGGGCAGGGTTTGCTACTGCTCATCCTGCAAGGTACTACACTGTTAGATAACTCACTTGATCAAGTGAATTTTCACCTCTTGTAGAGAAGTTTACATACTGTTGGTAGTTTGGTAGCACAGTTTTCAGTTTGGCCTGATTGAACTCCCCAGCTAAAATGTTGACATACTCTGGGTATCTTTTTTTGCAGATCACAGGATAAATGGTACAAGCTGGTGAGTGCTTCATTAGTGTTTGCACTTGGAGGTATGTAAACTGCAGTTATAAAGATAGCTGTAAACTCCCTGGGCAAGTAGAAAGGATGACATTTAATTATTAAGGCATTCAGTGTCAGCTGAGCAATAGCTAGTAATTACATCATTGTTTTCACACCAGATGTTGTTGATGTATATACAGACTCCCCCACCTTTTGTTTTGCCACTGAAAGCCTGTAACCTGTCTTCTCTGAATAAGGAGAATTTGTCTATTCCAACAGCTTGGTCGCTCATATTTGAATTTAGCCAAGTGTGTGTGTGTATATGTATATATGTATATATATATATAGATTAGATATAGATATAGATATATATAGATATACATATATATAGATATACATATAGATATATATAGATATACATATAGATATATATAGATATACATATATATATATATATATATATACACACACACATACACAAACATATGTATGTGTGTGTGTGTATATATATATATATATATATATATATATATATATATATATCTATATATATAAAATGCCCAGATTTTTGCCTCATATTTTTCATCTGCTTCTCCAAAATTGTGGTTTTCTGGCAAATCACTGAGGACTGAAGTCAGAAAATAATGACAGAAATGTGAGTTTTTAGACTTTGTATCCTTTATAAATTCATCCAAAGCCTGTTATTCTGTCGACTTTCTACGTTTGTAAGAGAGATATTTAAAATTGTCCCTATTTTTGGGCCCTTGTCTCCCATCCATTATAGCTCTGTCCAGATTTCTTAATTTAAGAGGTTGATTATGCTTCAGAGGTATTAGATTCTTTGGGACGTGGTATTTAATCTGTGTAGTGCATGACTGGGTTTTCATTTTTATTATTATTACTATTAATATTAATAATTTATCAATGTGATTGATGGAAAGGAAATCCACTGAGGCATTCAAGAAAGTCTGCGACTAGGCCAGAAAGAATGACAGCGAAAGCAAAGAAGGGGACAGGTAGAGTTTTAAAACCACTTAATGGACATGCTACAGAGGGTCACTGATTTATTTAGCTATCAAGAAAAATGTAATATAAAGTAACTCATAAGACACACTAGACAGAATGAAGAAGGGAATGACAACATGGTTTTATAGAAAAATTAAAAGGAACAGCAACTTTGACAATGAAACTTGTGTATCGATAACCTAAAATAACATTTAAATATCACCGTATGCTACTCTTCACTTGGGAAAATGATTATTCTATATTGAAACTGTGTACCTAAAAAATTGTCAGCACTAGCAACTGACAAAAAAGATTGTTACTCTTTCCAACACTTATCCACCAAGGTACTGACAGACTGTCAGTACTGTTAAACTGACTACACAAATTACTGAGGTGTGCAAGCAAAACCTTCTCTGACAAGATGCCTGCATGCCCAGTAGAATTGTCCCATTTACCAAAAATACAAGCAAATAAATAAACACAGGCACAGAAGTGAGACTGGCAGTGCCTGGAGTTCTGCAGGGGATATAATTAGACAGTGAGGTGCATTCAGAATCAGCTCACAGAGTCATCAGAGACAAGTACACTGCAGGAATAATATAGTAGCCCTACCGGAAAAACTGTCCCCTCGCAAGGTGGCATGATGACATCTAACCCTGTAGTCCTTGTTTCAGTATATGTAATTAAGAAACGCTCAGCAGTCTTGTCATAATGCATTGTGAAAGCCATTCAGATGCATTGGTAATCCAGTTTCCAGATTACACATTTATGTTTGTGAAACCACTATATGACAACAGTACCATTTAAAGGCATGTATTTAATACGTTGTGTGTCATTTGATGTTCCATAAAAGCAATTTTAAAACATTTTCTTCATATACATGAAGTGTGAAGGAAGAATTCTGTTTTCAAGTCAGTGAAGATGCATTATGTATTCTGGTCACCTGAGGGTCAGTTCAAACAAAAATAATTCCAGCAAATATATGCTGTATTCCAATGGGACATACTGCACAAAGGAAAAGTAGCTATATAAAACATATTGCTAGGACAATATCCACATAATTTTATACTGTTCTATTTGAAATGTTTCTTCACTTTTACATTTGAGCCACTAGGTACCTGCCCAGGGATCTTGTGTGAAATAATGATTGGGTAAAGTGACTGACAAGCCAAAAAAGCAGACTGACGTGACTGGTTATATAAATATTTTTCACTCCTGGCTGCTGCCATTTCCTACAGTCATGTTAAATGCATCCACAAAGTCTTGAGGAAGGTTTCCCACACTGTTTCAGAAGGAATGCTCCCCATTGCCAGTCTAGAATCTGCTTTCTTTGATCCTCAGCAGACACTTTCTTGATTGTGACTATAGAGTATGTGTAGAATAAAGGTAACTTGATGTCCCATGCTTTTCATTAGGTTCATAGATTAGGTTCATAGATTATACTAGGCTAATTGCCCTGGTGGGCCATTTTAAGCCTAGCCAGTTACCCCAAATAATCATATAATTGAAGGTGTCACATCAGTGCCCCCATTACAAATCCCAAGCCCTGTGTTCCACCATGGAGCAGAGATCTTTTTAGACTTTGTCACTGGATGTATTGAAGAGGCCATTAACCAGAATATTTAATAATGGATAAGGTATTCCAGATGAGAAATGATAAAGGAGAACTGCAGTAACATACCAGCTACTTACTGTAGTAACATACCAGCTACTTACCCCACCCACAATACTGAGAATCACAAATATAAAAATAAGTAATAAAGAACAATACTAACAAAAAAAAAACAGTTTGAAGAGGAATTCTGCAAACAAGTACATCCAGTGTCAGATATAAAATTACATATTCTATTTATCATCTGACTAATACACAGTCTTGTTAGAAATGTAGCTGCACCTCAGTAAATGAACCACAGTCGCACTGATAAAATTTCACTTTCACATTTTTTTTAATATGACACACATTAGAAGCTTTCTAGCGTTGTCGCCTCACAGTTAGACGTTGCCCGTTTGATTCTCAGTTAGAGCGTCTTCTGTGTGGCGACATGCGTGAATGGGCGTTCCTTCATTGAAGGTTGTGCGTTAGGCCCGGCAAGCCAACACGTAAAAATCTACTGCCGATCATTAGTGGACCGGAGTTCTGCTGTGGCGACCCCTAACCATGAAAAGCCGAAAAACACAAACAGACAAACACATTAGAAGCTTTCATTATCTGATATCCACTTTATCTCCTGGTCACAAGAGAGTTAGAGTCTTTTCTGGCAAACAACAGGCATAAGGCAGAGAACTAGTTTTAAATGGGATGTCTATCCATCACGGAATGTATACACACAAAGACAGACACACACACATGCAGGCATATACTACAAGCACAACTAAGGCAATTGAAAGGATCACCATTTCACTTAACTGTGTGTATTTAGAAACATTTCTAGAAAATATAGGACTTCATATAAACTGTGAATTAAAAATAGAGAATAAATCCTACTGCCAGGGAAAAAACTGAGGCTGTGTGGGAGATTAAAACGGATCATCTACATATAGTTGGCCTTACCTCTATATTTACTTATTTATTTATGCAATTTGTTAACTGGGGTAGAGCACTGATCCTATTGGACCAATTTCAGTCTCAGACCAAAATTCTAGAAGAACTTCCTGCTTGGAGTAGCCTCTCTCCTTCTTTGGAGTTATATCTCATGAGACACTCCAGACAGAAGGTGTGCATAGTAATACTCATAAACCAACAGCTGGGTCCCATACTGCTGGGGTTTCTAAAATGTAAATGAGGGTCTGCTCAATGGGATGCAACTATGAGTTACAGAAATGTTATTTGTGCATTCTGAGTATTTCAGTCTTGGGGGTTGGAGCAGTGGCTAATGCAGTTTCACTTACTGACTCTGTACTTATATTTGGAGAATTTTATGTTCACGTGGATAAATATGGAGATACGTGGTCGGGTGTGACTAGAAGAATGGGCTTATCTAGTATGAATTCAAATGGTTGATGGTACAAACACCATGTCTGAAAAAATGGGCACCATATCAATGTACTTGGTAGCAGAGAATCTCAGGACAGAAGTTGTTGATTGACTTTGTAGTCATATCGCTAGAATGAGGTCACAATTTCTCAACAACTGGGTCAGGAGAAATTATGACCTGTCAAGCATTCACCAATTGCTTGTGAGTTGAATCAGATTCTTGGGCAGAAGCTGAACAGACCCAAGAAACACAAATTTGGATTCAGAGACTCCAGGGATTGGCCAGCTGAAACTCCCATGGTGAAAGGCTAACTCTCCTCCAGATCAGATTCTGTCATATACCAAGTGAATATGGAGACGTAGAGTTGAAATGGACCCAGTTCAAGTCTTCAGTAGTTGAAGCAGTGGCATGATTCTGTGGCCAAAATGTGGCCAGTGCTTGTGAAGATGATAAGCAGAAGTCATCATATTAAAGTACGGGGCCTGTCATGTAGCCCTTGGTTGGGGTAGTGGGTCTCTACATTTTGGAGAGGTGCTCTTAGGCCAGGAAAGCAGCAAGTGCAACAGCCACAGGAGTGAATGCCTGAGTGTAGCCCGAGATTAGTAAAGTTAAGGAGAATGAAGCCACAGGAGTGAAAGCCTGAGGGTAGGCCAAGATTGGTGAAGTCGAGGAGAATGAATTTCAAAGTATTTCTTAGAGAGTCTGGCAAGACATAAAGATAAAAATTGTCCAGGCTATTCTAAACAAGGCTGAAGAAATGATGCCTTCAACTGGGTACACTGTTGACAAGTGGAACCAATACTTGGAGGAGCTTCTGAACCAAATGGACACAATCTCTGTTGAGTAGGTAGTACAACAACAAGCAGTAATATCGGTTTCTTTTCTGTAGATTGTGTCACTGTAGAATTAAACAGTTTAGGTAGCAATACTGAACAAGTGAATAGAATCTTTCTAGAAGTGCTAAATTTGCTAGATATTATAGGAGTATTGTGGATATTATACTTTTTCAGTGTTGTATGGACTATGGGACCAGTACCTCTAGAATGGCAAACTAGAGTGAAGAGCTCAGTTTTCAAAAAGGGAAACAGGAACATAAGTTTGAGATATAGAGGGATGACACTTCTTGGCCTCCTTGGGAAAACATATGTCAGGGTACTAGAAAGCACATTGCATGAGATAACAGAGTCTCTGACTCAGGTAGTGCAATGTGGAGTCTGTTCTGTCCATTGAAGAATAAATAAACTCGATGTCCTTGCACAAAGTTCGATGGGGGTCATGGGAATTTACCACTATGATTTACAGGTATTTTGTGGACATACAGAAGACATATGGCTGTATATCTCAGAGTATCTTCTGGGAGGTACTACAGGACTATGGGATTAGTTCCCATTATCTGTGAAGTGAGAGTTCTATCCACATTCTTGTTGTTAAGTTAAATACATTCAAAGTGGTTGCAGGAGTCCGCCAGGAACTGTTTGTGAATTTCATGGGTAGGTGGTATTTGGTGAGTATTTGCATTCGGGGTGTGGTTGTCTGCAGATAATGTTTTCTTCTTGGTCTTAGAGGAATGAGATCTCTAGAGCAAACTCTAGTGGTGGGAAAAATAATCATCTTCCTAATGAAACTGCAAGCATTTTGCAATCAACTTTTATAAGTGCAATCACAAAACATCACAAACATTCAACTGCGAACAAGCCACACTGAGAAATAGCACTAAAAAAGCATTTTTTTCAGGGGAGAAATTGGCTTATGCCTCAGCATCCTTACTACTTATATACACCAAGTTTGAGATTGTGGTGAAACCCTGAGATACTGCCATATTAAAGTCTGAGTGCACATATGAGAGTTGATCAATAGTGTAATGAACACAAGCCTAACACTTGTAAAAATGGGTATGCCTACTTCAGAAGGCATGGTTCTGTTTCAGAAAATAATGGATTACCCTCTGCAGGTGACAGAGGAGCAGGTACTGCAATGGGGGCTTTAGGTGTCTTAAGGCCCTGTTCCAAGAGGGACCAGAGGGTATCAGTCGTGGTCCACCAGATGATACTGTAGAAATTGTGCAGGGCATTGATGGTGAAGGGAGAGCTCCAATGTGCAGGGCATTATTGGTGAAGGGAGAGCACCAATGTGCAGGACATTGATGGTCAAAGGAGAGCCCTAATGTGCAGGGCATTAATGGTGAAGAGAGAGTTCCAATGTACAGTGTGTTGATGGTGAAGGGAGAGTTCCAAATGTGCAGGTGTTGATGGTGAAGAGAGAGCTCCAATGTGCAGGGCATTGATGGTGAAGGGAGAGCTCCAATGTGCAGGGCATTGTTGGTGAAGGGAGAGCTCCAATGTGCAGGGCATAGATGGTGAAAGTAGAACTCCAATGCGCAGGCATTGATGGTAAAGGGAGTGCTCCAATGTGCAGGGCATTGATGGTGAAGGGAGAGATGCAATGTGCAGGGCATTGATGGTGAAGGGAGAGCTCCAACTTTACCTTTAGTCTAAGTCTTATCCTCACCTGTGCTTATGAGTTTTGTGTAGTGATGTAAAGAATTAAATCACAAACCAAGTGGTGAAAATACTGTTCCTTCACATGGTTTATAGGTTCAGCCTGCATGATACAGTGAGAGGTATGGCAATCCAAGAAGATCTTGAAATAAAGATACTGATTGTCAGGGTTAAGAGTCAGTTGAGGTAGTTTTGGTATAAAATGAAAATGCCCTCCTATAAGAGTTGCACTAGGCAATGCTCACAGGGAGGAGCTCTTGAGACAGATACTGGATAAGATGGAAAGGTGATATGACCCAAAGTACCTGGGAATAATGAAGAATCTTATCTAAAGAGCTGACGACTGTGGATGGGGACAGGGAAGTCTGATCTGCCATGCTCAGTTAGCTACCACTACAACCCTCACTAGGGAAACAGGTTTAGGAAATGGATGGGTAGATGGACAGAGAATGGCATTCACTCATTGCCATACGTTCCAGGAAGATCTGTTATATACCCCAGAATGCCTATAATTTTGTACCTCATATTAGACACATTCAGTATGTTTTACAAGGTTATTGCAATTAAAATTTATCTTTATCGATTCTTGTTCCAGCATTCTGATACTCCTCTTTCTGTTCAGTCTTCGTTCTACATGCTGCATATTTCTACACCAACCCTTCATACCCGCCCATTAGTGGAATCTTCAATTGACACTAGAAGTCTAGTTCAGTCGTACCATCTTATTCTTATTTGCCATGTCTGATCAGTTTCACACTACCAGCTGTCACCTCTTTCACATTATTATTTACAAGCTGGTCCCATTTGCTTCCTGGACTACTACAGACTTCTGCTATAGTCCATGCAACACACATATGCACTCTATCAAGACTTACTAGCTGTTGATAAAATGCACAATATTACCTTCTGCTTTGCCTTTTCTCAGGAAGTTTCAGTGTGTCTGTCATTATCTAGTACTACCTGCACATCTACTTCCATATTACCCATGTTCACTCCATTGTTTCCTAGATGTCTATAGCACCTAACTTCAATACTCTGTTTACTAGTATGTTCAAACCTACGAGTCAGAACACCTGCAGTCTTCTCATGCCTTTCCATACTTTTTTTTCCCATGATACCATCTGAGATGCTTAAAGGCTAACCTGCCTTTCTTTGCATACCTATGGTCACTACCCTATTTTTTCACAATGACACATTTATCACTCAACAAGCATATTTAACCAGGGCTTCAGACTTTCCCTGAAAGACAGATTCAACCTCCCTGTTCCCATTTGCTACAATCTCTATGCTTAATCATATCTTACCTGTGGCTTCCACCATGCCTTCCAAAATTACCACAATCTCAAAGTCATCCTTCTCAAGACGCTCTCGTGATATCTCCCAGAAGGGACTTTGCTCATTGATCTCATGACAGATGATAAGAGGTGAGACAAGGAAGAGGCGGTCATCACCTGTGTCAAAGCCAACATCAATGTCTGTCTGGTTAAGTGGGATGAATTCTCCTTCCAGTGTTTGTTTAGACTTAATCAACTTAGCTCGGATCGAAGCCTCCACAATGTGAGAGTTTCGTAGATCCCCTACCCGAAACATAAGACAGAGTCGATCATCCCGCAGTGAGATTACACAGTGAGAGGAGAACACCAGAGTTTCAGCACGTTTGTTGGGTTGGGAGATCTTGACAAACATACAACCCACCATAAAAGCATTGACCATTGAGCCAAGAATTGCTTGCAGAAGCAGGAGGATGATGCCTTCAGGACACTTATCTGTGATTACACGATGGCCATAACCAATTGTAGTCTCTGTCTCAATAGAGAAAAGAAAGGCTGAAACAAATCCATTGAGATTGTTGACACATGGAGTCCAAGTCTGGTCTTCCAAGTGTTCCAAGTCTCCTCGACAATAAGCAATAAACCACCAGATGACTCCAAAGAACAACCAGGTGACAGCATATGCCATAATAAATACCAGGAGGCTGTAACGCCACTTCAGATCTACAAGAGTAGTGAAGATGTCCATCAGATAGCGATAAGTCTCTTGCATGTTGCCATGTTGGACATTGCAGTGTCCATCTTTTTCAACATAGCGCTGACAGCGGCGACCTTTAGGTTTCTTCACAGGTTTAATGTCATCCCATTCCTGTTTTGCAAGTTTAGCAGGCAGCACTACTCCAGGGGACTTTGTATCAGAAAACGGAGACTCAGGGACAGCAGAGAAGGCAGCATTTTCTTCTGCCATATTCACTTTTACAATTAGTCAGCGTCTATAAGCAAAATGGAATGTCACCAAATGTGTCTTAAGCTTATACATGTCTTCAAGTATTCTGGCAAAATCCACATCGCTGCTGTACATGCCTACAGAAAATAAAAGAAAATTAACAAAAATGATAAACAAGATAAAACAGTCAGATGTTTTCCTATATTAACATTTCTATTTTATGATCCCAGAGTGAATTTTTAAACTAATGTTAAATGCAGCATTGCAATAGTAGTAAGTGTAACATAATAAAGAATTTGCAGTCTTATTTTGATATGCTACAGATACATGTAGCTTTGTACGAATTGCAGAAGGAGTCATTTATGGACACAATGTGGTTGCTGCAAAGAGCACTTTTGCCTAACATCAAAGCCTGAAACAGTACTAATTTCAAGAACTTTATTCATACTTTCACTTAGGAATGGAGTAAATTTCTATCATGGTATTATAAACCCAAAAGACTTGGAGAAATTAAACCAAAAGATCAGTGCCTTTAAATGTCTCCGGTGATTGTTTTGTTTCTGCTACAGCTTTAGCTTTCAACATTTGGCAGTGACCATTACTGTCCAGCCCTTCACCAACAATTCTGTTACCTGACATGGTGGTAGAGAACATGAAAGCACAATAAATACATAATGCTTTCAATGCCTATAGTACTTTTATTTATTTATATATATTTGTTGACTGTTTGTGTCTGACTGGACGTAGGTCCATTTTCAGCGGAGGCCCAGGGAGAAAAGCTCCACAGTTAAAATAAACAGACAGTAGTTACATTGGATTACATAGCGATTAACAATTTACATAGCAATTACTTAAAACATATTTACAGATGAAGAACATAGTACATCAGTAGACAACTAGAATCTTTATCTGTGAAGTACATAATTAACAAATGTTACAAGAAGAAGTTCCTGCTGTATAATAAATACTGACTTATGAGCATCTGAGCTTGCTATAATCAAAGTAGTTAGTGGAGTGGAAAGAAAGGTAGTGGTTGAATTGGGAGGGTGATATTAGAGTGGGAGTTGCAAGGGCATAGCCAGCATGTTTTTAGGTGCGCTTTTAGTAAAGTTTTGAAGTGGGTGCATGATGGTACGGAGGTAATTGTGGGTGGGAGGGAGTTCCATAATTTGGCTATGGTGCAAGAGAATAGTGCTTCACCAGCTTTAGTGATCTGCAAGTGATTTTTGTTGCTGGATCTTAGTGGTCTGGTGGTGCGATAGGGTTGGAGTAGATTCTGGAGGGATGGGACATTTAGTGGATGATTTACTAGTTTGTGGGCGAGTGAGAGTTGATACCATTGAAGGAGGTGAGGGGAGTTCAAGCCAGACCAGTTCAGCAAGTGAGAGACAGTGGTGACTACGGTAGGATGCCCCTGTGGTGAATTTGGCGATTTTGTTGTAGCAGGTCTCTAGCTTGTTTAGATCGCATTGCTTTAGGTTGGTATATATTGAACAGGTATAAAGTAGGGTGGAGATAAGGTGGGAATTTGCTATTAAAATCTTTACTGCTTTGGTGAGAAATTGTGTATTTCTGTATAATGCTCCTAGTTTTTTGTGGACTTTTTTTATGGTCAAGGATATGTGAATGTCAAATTTTAGTTTATTGTCTATTTCCACTCCTAGCAATTTGGTGTGTTCAGTTGGGTATATAGTGGTGTTGTCTTTTGCTGTAATGTTAAAGTGAGAGTTGTTTTGAGTATGTTTGGTGGGTTGGAAGATGAGTAGTTTAGTTTTGTTTGGGTTGAGTATTAATTGGGCATCAGATAACCAAGTTTCAACAGAGGAAAAGGCTTCCTGTGTGACTTTTTGCAGTTTGGGTAGGGACTGGGCTGAGCAGACGATGGTTGAGTCAACTGAGTATTGTATGAGTGTGCCATGTTTGGTGGCAGAGGCTAGATTATTGGTGAAAACAGAGAAGAGTAGGGGTCTAAGGATGGATCCTTGGGGAACCCCTATGGAGACAGGTTGTTGGGGAGATATGTCATTCTGCCATACAACGGATTGTTGGCAGTCAGACAGGTAACTCTGAAACCAGTTAGTGACTGATTGTGAGAAGGATAGGTTGAGGACAGAGATAAGTTGTTTGTGTGGGACCATGTCAAATGCTTTAGATAGGTCTAGGAAAGTAGCAGAGGAGAGACAGCCATTGTTTTTATGCTGAAGGATAGTGTTAGTAAAGGAGAGTAAGACAGTGGTGGTGCTATGGTTTGGTCGGAAACCATGCTGAGTATTGGAAAGGAGGTTGTTAGTAAGGAGGTAGTCTGAGACCTGAGAGTGTATGCATCTCTCTAGTATTTTGGAGAGTGGAGAGAGAATGGCTATGGGGCGGTAACTGGTTAGTTCTGTGGAGGGTCCACCTTTGTGGAGGGGAATTATATGTGATACTTTCCACAGTGTGGGAACGTAACTTTCTGACAGAGATTGGTTAATCAAGATGGATACTGGGTAGGCCAGAGCATCAGCTGCGATTTGTAGGTATTCACTTGGAAGGTTTGCTGCTAATCTGGTGGGCTTAAGTTTAGTTAAGAGTTTTTTTATGTTGGAGGTAGGTACAGGAGAAAAAGAGAAGGCAGTGGGGAGACTACTAGTTGAAGGTGTGGGTTGGAGGGGGGTTGTGTTGTTTAGCTAGTGATAGTATGGTTTGTGTGAAGTGTGTGTTGAATGAGGTAGCAATATTTTCTGAGGAGTGATGGATGTTAGGAGGAGGGGTACTGACTTTACCTGGGTGGAGGATGGAGTTTATGGGGGACCAGAATTATTTGGGGCTGTGTTGAGAGGAGCCTAGGGCAGACTGGTAGTATTGGAATTTGTCCTGTTTTATTAGCTTTTTGACTCTGTTGTGTAGTTTTAGGAATTTCTGTCTAGTTGAGGGGGGTTTGGTTTTGCGCCAGTGCTCCCAGGCTTTATCCCTGTTTTTCATTTCTGACTTAGTGGTTTTCTGTCGCCATGGGGAGGGTTGTGCTTTGATTCTGGAAAGTCTTATGGGGGCATGGTAATTAAGGATGCTCAGGAAGGTAGTATTAAAAAATTCAACTGCGTCATCAAGACTGAGGTACTTCAGAGGATGCCAATTACATTCTTTGAGGGATGAGATGAATGTGAGTGGGTTAAAGTTTAGTTTTTTACGTATTTGATGGTAGATGACAGGTTTAGCTTGGTATAGGTATTTTTTGAGTAGGAATGTTTGGGAGTGATCACTGAGGCTATCTGATAAGCAGCCTGTTATATATGACTGGGGGTTCTTACTGACTAGTATCCAGTCCAGGGTAGTATGCTTGCTGGAGTTTTTATTTATCCTGGTTGGCGACTGGACTAGTTGGGTGAAGCCATGAAGGTTTACATGATGGGTTGGATGGTTGCCAGAACAGGATTGCCAGTCAATATTGAAATCACCTAAAATTATAGTTTCTTGGGGGAGATGGCAGGTAGACCAGCTGAGGAGGTTTTCTAGTGAAGGGATGTTTTGGCCAGGTTGGAAGTAGCATCCAATTATGTTGATGGCTTTGTTTTGGTTTATTTTGAGGTTGGTATATATTATTTCTTCATTGCCTACTTGTGGAGCTGATGATTTTAAGGTCTGGATGTTTATATGCTGTTTAAATATTATAGCTACACCGCCTCCTTTCTTTTTTAGCCGGTCTACTCTTAGTATGCCATAACCTGTAGGGAGTATTTGCTCACTGATAATGTGAGGTTTTAGCCAGGTGTCTGTCAGGATGACTATATCTGGGGAGTACAAGTCTATGGTGGCATGGAGTTCATGGACTTTGTTGGATATACTTCTAATGTTTAGGCTTAGTAGAAGGAAGTCACTTGGCTTTCTATTGGCTGTAATATGGGAGAAGTTGTGGTTTCTAGTCTGATTATGAGGATTGGGGTTGGAGATGGTAGGGCCAGGGTTGGGGTGGATATCTCCACTTAGGGCTAGTTTAGATATGCATGAGGTTATAAGTTTTCTCAGTTTTTGAATGTGTTTGATTATAAGGGAAACTTTATGATTGTGCTCTTTGGGTAATAGGTATGGTGGGAGGGTTACTGTGTTAAGTTGTAGGTATGCTTTATGTTTGAGTAATATAGTTGGTAGAATATGTGGGGGGTGCATAGGGATGTTTCTTGAGTTGGTGGGAGGGGAGCTGAGTGAGGGTGAGACATGAGTGGTGGTGTGAGTAGTAGTACAGTGGTAGTGGTTGAGTGGGGGGATGATGGAGCTTTGGTAGGATGCAAGATATGCAAGGAGAGTGCATGCCATGAGCATAGGTAAGGTATGCTTGTACATGTTAGTTGAGGAGGTGTGATAGTAGTGGGAAGATGGAGGAGGTAGTGCTGGGTTAGTGCTGTGGTTGGCTACTGGACAGATGGGAGGGGTTTGTGAGTGTAATAAAGGTGGGACCACTGGGGGCAGGAGGGAATAGGGGGCAGGGTGGGGAGCATAGTGGGTAGAGACCCTGTTAGTTGCTCTTATGAGGGGGCTGGAAACAATCAGGTAACAGAGTTAACTGATAAATGAACATATGATAGTGACAAGGGTGGTTGTAGTTGTAAAAATGGTGCCTACCACAGGTAATATTTATTAACTTTGGGATTGTCTTAAGGTAATAAACAGGGAAGGGGGATGGGAGAACAAGGGTGTGAGCAGGCAGTTCTTTGTACTGCTGCTAATGAGCCAAAGCAAAGACAAGTTTGTGTTTAAGAAACATGCCAGGTGTGAAACCACAGTTGTGACTAAACAATCAAACCCACTCAAGGTGCACATCCACTGAATAGTATTCAGAATCCCACATATGAAAGATGGTAATGTACTGCGAAAAATGATTTAGAACAGATTTAGAGACACATATTTAAAGCTTCTGCTAAGTAAGGGCGCACTTTCTGCTAAGTAAGGCACAAAAATGAGACCTGCAAAAACGTTAGCACTATAAGCAGCTGACATACGCAGTTTGCATGACTGCAGACAGTCATTCGTGTTATTAGAACAGAGATCCTGAACTTACATTCTCAGAATAAACCTTGGAGGCATCATTAGTCCCATAACCTATATATATATATATATATATATATATATATATATATATATATATATATATATCATCTAATGTTAACAAGAAAAAGAACACATGAACAAACAAACAAAACAAACAAAAAAGAAACAACTACACAAAACCATGGTTGCATTCATTGTTAATACAAATAAAACTGAATGCAAGCAAAACCTCTAAACATAAAGTAAAAAAGAACAATTGTTTGCAGGGAGACAAGCCCCTGTGCCCCCCCCCCCCCACACACACACACACACAGTGCTGCTACTTTATATATAACAACTCCACGGTCACACTACAGTAAGGAAAAGGAAAGTTCCCAATCCTTACTGCACCGTGGTCCCACACCAGTCAACAACTTACACTGCAAAACACATACAGTCTCACACAGACACCTAGTAAACCATATCGTACACACAATATAACTCAGTACTGGTATTGCAGGAAAAAACAAGGCTTACACTGCCGATACTAAGTTAATGTCTAATAAAATCTCACCCACCTTATACAACTACAAACACACACCAAATCAAACACATAACTTCATCACACAAACAACACATACATACATATACATTTGTGCAAACACACACACATGCATAATTGTGTATCCACACATACTAACATTTGTGCATTCAGACAGCACATAATAATGTCACACAAACTACCATTCACCTCATTTCTTAAACAAGAATGTTGTCTACACAAAAGTGCCCCTTTTCAAGGCCAACTTATGAGCATTGTCCACTTAAATGACTTAGGTTCATAGGTTCATATGTGTGTACTAGGCTAATGGCCCTGGGGCCTTTACAAGCCTGGTCCATAGAAGTGTCCTGGCATCATGCCACCAGATATTAGTTCCCAGAGCCTCTATCAAGTACAGCCACTGCAGTGATCCCCAGGGTGAGCTTTCTATTTCCCATCCACTCATCAAGATTTCTCTTGAAGAGGGACAGTGAGGTGCTCTGCTTGACAGTCTCACAGTAGGCAAATGCAGAAAGAGGGCGTCAGGAAAATGGAATTAAACCCTGTCCCCTGGATACCAACAAGCAGTTTGCAAATAGCTCAGAGCCTTAATTATCTGCACTAAGTAGCAGACCATCAGGTAGACCACTGGAGTTTTTGTCACTGATGACCAGGACAGAAAGATTCTCCACTACCAAAGTTTCACAATAAATAGCAACACAGCTGTTCCTGAGAATAGCTTGCACTGACCTCTGTATATTCTTGTGTAAATGCATGCCTTAGCTCTGGTGATTTATCTTTTACCAATCCACTGAGCTGTCTTCACTAGAAGGTTGCTTAATTTTGTAATGTGTGCCATACAAATGGGGAAAAGTCCCCAGCAGTACCATAAAATAAAGGAAATACAAACAAATTCACAACTTTTTATGCCTAACAAATGTAGTTTACCACAGGTTATGATATGTTCAGAATATCAAAATATTTCTGTGATTATATATTTGTTCATAAAAAAAATAACTAGCAATTTGGTCATCAGTATGATTCTTACAAGTCCTTAAAACAGCTGCTTTCATTTGCTGAGAACATTGCTTGCATGCAAGCAGTCTGTGACACACTTATTCACTGATAATTGATCTTAGTCCTATAACTCCCACTAGCCCAATCCTACATAATTAACTGTCTCATCCAAAACCAGACCCTGCTGAACTGCATATCCCTACCACAGCCCTAACTCTAACACTTTGATTGTATCTGCTTTATTTTCTGAAAAAAAATACTTGTTTTCCCATCTTTCTAAGCTAGTATAGTCCAGTTTTCAGGTTAGTGCTGAATTCAGGGCTGTGTTACAAGTTTCTGTGTTTACCCACACCTTACTTGAATATAAGAAAGTTTCTCTGTTCACCTGTGAGAGATGGGAGTTTTGAGCAGCCTGTCTGTCCCTGGAGGAGTGGTTTCAGCCCAGAAATTGGTAGTTTATTGGCCATTTTGGGCTAATTTCTCTCTCTTTCGTTTCCCTGCTATAAAACCCGCATTAGCAAGGTTTCGCATGCCGGGCAGCGCCGGTTAGCTAGGGTATAACTATTCCTGGCTCCACAAAGTCTACTCTTCAATTTTTTCCCTTGCAACTAGACAAACTTTCAACTTAAGCACTCAAACCATTCACTTCTCTGCCCAGCATTTGCTCAAAACTCATAGCAAGCACTAATAAACCTTACCACTATACCCCCCCATACTGTAGAGAAGGACAAGGCTTTCTATTCGACCTTACCAGCCAATCAGTAAAACAGCTCATGTACCTATCCAGGCATGTCCAAAGGGCAGTTTCAGGTGACGACTGCAAACTAGGGGCTATAATTGACTCTCCAGCTAACACAGACATCCTCCTAAAGGGTCTCACTGAGACAGATACTTGGTGTCAAAACCATGGCCTCAAGCTAAATGCCAAAAAGTGAATAGTCATCCCCTTTGGAAAAAAACAAAAGTACCCACAAATTACCACATAGGTGGTAGCCCCCTAAATACAGAAGATGAAATAAGGGATCTGGGGACCCAAGAAGATAGTAATCTCTCCTTTGATGATCACATTGCCAAAGTGGGTAGAAAATCCTTATGTATAGCCCACCTAATCACAAAAGGGTTTGCATCCAGATCAAAGGAGGTCATTGTGTCCCTTTACGCATCACTCATCAGACCCATCATAGAGTACAATGCCCCATTTGAGATGTACCTTAAAAACACCTGCAACAGCTAGAAAGACCACAGAAGTACCTCACCAAGAAGATCACTGGCCTCAAACAGATGCCCTATGCAGCTTGACTGAAGAAACTCCAGCTGTACTCGGTTGCATACTGCCTACTCAGAGGGGATCTTTGCCTGACATACAAGGCCATGTCCAACCCAGAATTGATGGACATGCTCCACCTAAAGAAAACCTTGTCCCCTCGAGCCACACGCTCTAGGGATCTAAATCTCACCACAACAATAAATAGGACATGCTGGAGGGATAGATTCCTGTCCCAGAGACTTCCCATGCTCTGGAACAAGATTCCAATCTACATTAGGAAGAGATCCTCACTAACACTCTTCAAGAGAAATCTTAACAAGTGGATGGGAAACAGGAAGTTTACCCCAGGGATCACTTCAGTGGCTCTGCTGGACAGAGGCACAAGGAACTAATCTAAGGGGGTTGCGAAAACCAACACATTCCGGCTAGGCTTATAAATGCCTTTGTGCAGATAGCCTAGTACCTACCTATGAACCTAGGAATTATAACTCCCATCTGACCATGAAGCCTAACTTGAATTTTTGCTCCCTAACCCTAAATGTAACATTCTTCCTAGCCGTAAATTCTCTAAACCTAAAACACATCTCCCTCTTCCTAACCCTTAAGTCCCCATTCATTCCCTAAACCTAAAGCTCTGCTCCCCCTCTCTAAACCTAAGATATCTGATCAATCCCTAAGCCTAAAACTCCATTCCCACTCCCAACCTCTAAGCATTCCTCCCACTCCCTAAACATAACTCACCCCTTCCACTCACCCCTTTCATCACCAACCTCCACCCACCCATGGCTGCCACACTTACCTTTCTAAAACTCAACTACTCACTCAGGCCAGGTGTGACAGTTCCCCTCTCCGCATGGTTGTTGCATCTCAACAGGACATGTTGAGTTCTTGCCTGAGTAGCAGCCTTCATGAGCTACAAGATTCCAGAGTCCCTGACTGACAGGCCTTAGTCTTTGAGCAGCTGGGGCTCAGGAGCTTGTAAAAGACCCATCGAGAAAGGTTGTACTTGTTTTTGTGCATTTGTTACTAGACTAATAGCAGCACAACATTTTGTATATTATACCTGCCTTTGCCAAAACATACATTATGGTGTTTTCTGCATTGCATAACTGTAAAGCAGATGTTGTAGGGTTGCCACCTTTTCAAATGGCCAAAGTGTGACATTTATGGTGTAAACATCAGATTTTACAGGCCAACACATACCCACGGTCAGTACAAAGGTTAGAACTTAACTTTTTTGCCTAAATAAAAGCTTATTCTTGCAGCATTTTAGTTGCTTATTCTGTTTCTTATAACATTTAGGTATTTTAGATACAGAATAACTGTTTTATGCAATTATTACATAAAATATAGGAAATAATTTTGTCCTAAAATCTCAGGACATTTGCCATTTTTACAATTTTTTGTCAGGACATAACTGCCCAAAGAGGGACTGTCCCTCGCAAAGTGGGACAGGTGGTAACCCTAAGATGTTGTATTGAATACAGTGGTATCCAACTGATAGCGGCAACTTGAGAGCTCTGTCAGAATGTCTAAATGAATTCCACTTGTGGTGATTCTCATTAGGAGGCAAAAAAAGGTAGCAGCCAAAGGTTGGATCATTTTAGAGACACGGTTATGTTTCACCAGCTACACTTACAGGACTATCTTTTCTTCCCATGTTAATTTTATCTACCTCCCCAAAAGAACCACGGTTATCACTGCAGTCTTGTTTCTTGACTTATTGCTTCCCTTCCTGTTCGTTATTTGTTTCCTACACTCTGCTTCCCTGCTTATTATCCCCCTCTTTTTGCAGCACTCTTTCTGTATTGCTACATTTTTTCTTCAGCCCTGTACTCTTGTATCTGATTTTTCATGTTTCTTTATCACCCCTCAGCATTTATCTTACAATCTCAGCTTCTACCTTATCTGTTAAATGTTCTCTCCATGTGCATTATTTAAATTAGACTCAGCATAACATATTAATTGAACATAAATGCCAACCATTATTTTGTAACAAAACTGTAAAAGTAAAAAAAAAATATTGTTTTCTACTATTTTTCAAATGTTCTGAATGATTCTTACTATGTGACAACTCCAACTGATTATTATGTTTGTGTCTTTCAGCTTTTCCCGGTTAAGGGTCGCCACAGCGAAACTCCGGTCTGCTAATGATTGGCAGTAGAGTTATTATAATTTTGTATAACTCTATCATTCCTCTGGTGCAACACAGCTATGGAGATCATTTTAGTCTTAGGTGTATGAATAGTTATTTTATAGCCACATGGCTTTTTATGTGCATTGTTGTCTTTGGTTTGCACTGTGATTAAAAAAGTGAAAATGTCCTCAAAGCAGAGCATCTGTTCAGGAAATAAATAATAAATAGATTCACAGAATATGCATTTGCCAGTAGTAATACATCCAAACCAGTTCTACAGCCTGTTTTTGAAAATCGCTTCCTTTGCACGTTCTTTTTTTTTTTAGTAGAAGCCACAACCGGAAAAAAAAATATGAAATGCTTCCAGGTTATGAAGGAATTATACAGTTGAGAACATGCAAAAAATGTGACTAAATTTCATGCTCTATAAATACTTTATTACAAGAAAAAGGACACATGGCATTTTACCTTCATTCATTTCATCCAGTCATGATACATAATTTAATTGCAATCATTATAAAGAAAGTAAAATTATCATATGCAGTCCCACATTTATCTACAGGTATATTTCTATATTATTACAATAAATACATAGGCAAACAAATTGCTTTGTCAGTAAAGCTAAACTGGAAGCAAATGTTTTCTTCAGAGAGATGATAGAACAGAATGCTATTTTATTTGTGAATTGTGGGGGGAGTTGGGAAATATTTTTCTGTTTAAAAGAAAATGAATACCAGTTCAAGATTTTCTTTAAAGAGTTGTCAAAACAGTTTGTTAGGTGAATGAATCTTTTTATAACTCCTATAGCAACATTACATTCTTTATATTTCTCTTATTTTAATGCACTGTCATTTTTAAAAGTTTTAAGATTAGGGTAACAAGAAACCTCATGTTTCTTTTGCTGAGTCCTTGGGTAGGTTAATTGCTTGTGAATTTTCTGAGGAGAAGAAAAGCATTTTGGTGTTAAATGCAATGAGAAACACAGCTCAAGGCTTCTTCAAGTAGCTGCCAGAACAGGTTTCTGTGTGCGTAACTCTGATGTGTGTGTGTGTGTGTGTGTGTGTGTGTGTGTGTGTGTGTGTGTGCGCGCGTGCATAATGCATGTATGTGTTTGTGTGAGCATATGTGTGCTTACACATGCATCTAGGTGGTTTGTTTACTATCGCTGCTTAAGTTTTGTTTTTCTCTTGTTTTATTTCACTACTAATTTCTTGCATTGCTTATTGAGCTTTAAAAGATCTTCTAGATTAAGACAGAAAACAAATCTTGTGTTTCTTTTTGGGATAGCTTGAGGAAATTAATTACTTGTCAATTGTGGAAAAACATGGATTTTTTTTTTGTTTTTAACACAGCAGGCTTTTATTTTACCATTTGCCATTGCCAGATTGCTACATGAGTAAATATCTCTTTATTGTGCAGCACATTTACTGTATTTTAGTTTTTTAATGCAATATTATTTATGACTTTTTCTTTAACTTTTTTTTTCTTGTTTAAGGCTGTGGGAGGATAATTGCTTATAAACTGGAAGAGAAGCAGAAAAAGTATTTCACATTTAGATCGACAAAAATACTTAAGGTTTTCCTTAGAAACTTGCCAGAATGGGTTGTTCTTTTAGTAAACCTGATTTCTCCACCTCAGTCACCCTAATCCTATGGCCTAGATGTGAAGTTGGTACCTTGCTTCATTAATACAGTTCAGTAACAGTCATCTCCCATGTATATGTTACTACTAAGCTAACTGCCCATACAAGTCATTTTATGTCTAGCTAATTTCCTTTTTAAGGTAAGAATTAAGCCCTGTACCTTGTGTCTGCAAGGTAAACACCTTAGCCATTATGCCATCCTCCACTCCTGCTGGCAAGTATGACAGGATCATATTGCTGAAACAAATTAAAATTCCTTTACCTTTTATCTTGTAACTTTATGCCCATTAGATGCAAACTCTAATACCCATAGCTTTGACCATGTCCATCTTAACTTTAAAATTTCCATTTTGTACCAGTATTTAATGTTGTCTCACAACAAATGAAAGAGTTAACATACCTTTTGTTTAAATGTTAGCTAATTTCCTTTGTTGTAACTAGCAGTCTAAAATTTTATAAGGCAGAGGCTTAGTATTTACTAAATTAATTAGTACCTAACAAATACTTTTCTGTTGAGGTAAGTGAAACTAAGATAATCATTCAGCCTTTTTTTTTTGCATTCAGTCATTCATTGTTTCTTATGTTTTCTTATATTTTATGAGTTACAAATTGCCCACTGAAGCTGAGAAAAGTTGCACAGGTAGGTTTAAAAGGCTTGTTATATATTCACACACTAACATTTTGTTCCATAGCATAGCAAAAATGTCAGTATTTTTACCAGAAACAAAACTGATTATCAGCCTTATCAGATTACTCGACATTGGCCAAAGAGAAAACTAGGGTTTAACTCATTACAGCCAGGTCACACCTCCAGGTGTTTCTGCAGTTACATCCTACTGATGCCTCTAAGCATCAAATACTGCTTGTTCATATTTGCAATAATACTTCCAAAACTATGCTAAAATGCAAAGTATTAAAATATTTTATCTTAAAGTACACATAATGGCAAGCTCAACAATATTGATATCTGACCTCTTATTAGGGCAGGTAAAGATAAATTAATTGTTGTTCATATAATATTTATTTGCATTGTCATAAATGTCATACATTTCTATATATCTTGGCAACCAAGAAGCACAGACAGAACTGTTTAACTTCATATTAAAGTTTTCAGTTGGGTAAACAAAATGCTACTTACAGTATGTGAGTAACTAGAGTGGTTGCTGATATATTGTAGGTTGCTTACAAAATATTACAAACCTGATAGTTACTGTATTTACAGTAACTTATAAAATCCTGTTTAAGACCTAGAACCTAAAGAATACTACCGCTATAAAAATAGTTTGTGCTGAAGAGTTTGCAATTTACATTTCTTTAGTACCCCTATAATCCCAAAAATATGAACATTGGTTTGAAGAGTTAAAAAATTTGATTCTATCAAAAACCTTAGGATTCCCCCATTGGAAGTTACAATGCAAACTTCTAGAGCTCCATTGGAGGGAATGTGTTAAATAACATTGCACAGTTTTTAATAATAATGATCTTATCTGAGATTGGCTATAAAAGCAATGCATGAGCAAATTTTCAAAGATTTAATAGATGATTATCTCAACAAAAGTAAGAAATACCTCATGTTCACAAAAATACACTCTTGACAACACCTTAAATATTTGTCATAGATGTAAGTATATTCAGATTACCAAGGCTAAACTCTCAGCAAAAAGCCTGCCCTGTAAGCATTTATGCACACCCCACATGTGAAGAGGGTCTGAAGGATACACAGACCCAATCCTCAACTGTGCCTCAAAAGTAAGCACAGCAAAACTAGAACCTCAGACAAGCCACACAATTGCAGAGCTCTCACAGTGACCATAATAAATCATAAATATATCATTACATGAAAGTGGCAGAAGTCAATAATATAAAAAAAACTGAGGTTAAAAATGATCAAGCTAAACCTAAAAGCCCCTAAAGCAAACACTGTGATCTTATAGCCCCCAAAATATCCAATAATTGGGGACTGTATCATGTGCAAAATATTGTATGCCTCACTGGACTTTGCAATGTATTTATGGTGGTGCCCTGCCTACCCACTAAAATTAAGGACATTTTGACCAGTTTAAAAAGGGTGGTTACATCATGGTCATGTTTCACCCTGAAGTAAGTGGTTTAAGGAGATCCTCCCACTTTTACATGGAGTAAGATATTGTGGTTCTAATGAATATTATAGCAAATCTGCTAAAATACACCTACTTAGCACAATCTTCTCATCATCTTGGAGGGGATCTGCATATCAAGGCAACATTTTATCTGCCAACCAATGACCAAGCCAAAGGTATCCCAGATAAGGGAGTGCAATACCTTTGAGCATGGAATGAGATGAGATGAAGCATTCTGCATGCTTTACATGTGAGGGGATTCGCCTCTGTCCCTGGGGTTATACCTCTCAATTGTCCAGATTTTTGCAGCATGTCCAAATTTTTGGCTCATATTTTGATCCATTACACATAGAAATTGTCATTTTCTGTCAAATCATTGAGAAGTGAAGTCACTCAATAATGACAGACATTTGAGTTTCAGGCTTCATATCCTTCAGAAAATGCATGTTAATGCAAAACCTGTTATTCAATTACTTTCTAAGTTTATAAGAGCAATATTTAAAATCTGTCCCTATTTTTGGGCCTTTGCCCCCATAATTTTTGGCTCTGTCCAGATTTCGGGTGCTAAGAGGTTGAGAGGTATGCCCTGGGGAGTACAAAGACTGAAAAGGAAAGTTTCTATCCCCATAATATTTTTTAGACCTCTTCAAATAAAACTAATAGTCATAATCATAATAATAACCAGAATAACAATAATAAAATACAAAAGATTAAAAAAATCAGAATAGAAGGTGGCTTTACCCAGTGCTAGGTCTCAACAATAAAAAGAACAATTTAGAAGCTTTGCTCTACTTGGATGATGTACCAATGCTGACACCAGGAGTAAAGATATAAAATGCATATCATAAAATGCAAGGGGGTATCTCTTTTCATTGATGTAGATCAACTAGGATAGGTGATAGCGTCTCAATATTTGTAAAATAACACCTAAAAGCCAGGAAAGCTATGTCATCTCTGTGGTATTGATTGTATCACTGGAACGTAACATGCACAATCAAATGTCCCCAAAAGAACAAAATGATTTATTGACTAAAATACAGCAAGTCAGACTGAATAAAAATACAATCCTTAAGGAAAATGTTAAATGCCCCAAACTGGCTGAGTAATGTATTGAACATAAAAAATAATAGGCCCAAAACATTACTTGATTGTGTCTATCGGAAAAGTTTAGAGCAAACAGTATAAAATCCAGTTAGTGTGGGAATTTCTTATGTTAGAAGACCTAGGATATTTCCACTTTTTGCTCTGTAATTAACACACTTCATGCTACTACTGCCATGGCCATTAACCTAAAATCAAAATCAATCACAAATAAATCACCCTTCCTAAAATTTGCTGCTGAAAATTATGATGCAAAAAATTATGTTTTCAAAATCAGACTCTGATACTGTCCTCAGTGACCAGATGCATATATATCAAAAAGTTCAACAGAATTATTACTGCCTTTTTTAATCTATTAAACTCTTCTGATTGATTTTTCTCTACTCTTCTCAAAGGGACATATTTGCATATCTACTGTTATGTAAAAGAGATGGTGTCTTACGTTTAGCACCAATTGGCAAAGTGAGGCACTGTTTATAATGATGTAGACATAAGATATGTTCTCCATAATGAAGGCTGAGTAATCATAAACGCATTACACATTTTCCTTGCTTCCAAGTGTGAGGACTGGCTTTAGGTTTCTCTGAACATTTGTCATCTGATTTTGATTATCTATATCTGTGAATATTTTTGAATATTAAATACTGTGTCCCGCCAACATTTTTGGTAGTGAGTACTTTCTAATTTATTATTGTTTGTGGATGTCATTCCCACCTCAGTATCTGTTAACAAGTTGGAGCAGAATAACTACAAACTAGATGTTTGTTTCTGTCTCTCTCTGTAGCTTGCAGT